>NC_091761.1:13939393-14242424 GCF_029378745.1 Bos indicus | reverse complement strand
TTTATGGAGAGAAGGGGGAGTTCTTTGGAAAGACACAAGTGTCTGTCAGAGGAGAACTGGATAAATCTATCTCCTATGTAAGCCCTGCTTGTAGATCCTGCCTGGGGAAGTATGTCCAACTGTCATCAATGAAACAAGGCCAGGAAGTCCCCAAGGACCACAAGGAGAATGGTGTTGGAAAGTACAGGAACTCTGAGAGCAGCCATCCGCGGGCCCTACTTCTGGCAGTGAGAGGCTACATCAGTTTCAAGGGGCTTCTGGCAGGAGCCCTATATCCTGGCAGGCGAGGCCAGGGTATAGCCCTACCTTCCTACACAAAGCTACAGAGCCTGGCAATGAAGTTCTGCTCTGCAGGTTTCTAGAGTAATAAACAATTTTTTCAGGTACAGATTTTCTTAGTGAGCTAGGGAATCAATCAGAGACTCGGTACAGCTAGGAGAGGAGACATCCCAGTTTTGAAATACTGTAGGAGAGTGGAAGACAGAGCCATAAATATTAGTGGCTCTATTAATTTTTACTGTCCATTTTTAAGACTAGTACCTGGAAAAAAATACTCATTACAAGTTTATACGCTTCATTTCATTTAAACCTCATGATAGTACTGTGAGGGAGATAAGGTAAAAAATATCATTTCAGTTTTATTGAGGAGAAACTATGACACTAAAAGTTTTATGTCTCAGTAGTTAAGTATCAGGGAACAGAATCTATCCAATTTTAATTTCCTCACTAGATATTCACTCCCTCACATTAATCCATTTTTAAAACTCCATTTTGGGATCATGCGTTTTCAGGTCAATGTATACAACTTTAGGAGTATTTTAAAATTATAATTATGCTAATTATAAAAATTATATGCATAAAGTATTTTAATGCATAATTTAAGAGATTTAAAAATATAAAAACTTACTTTTAAGAATTACCTGTATGTGAGAAAATTTAAAAGAGATGGAAATCAGAGATCTCCTATGTAATCTTAAAACTTCAGACTTTCTCCCCAATCCAAGCACTGTACTTTCTACCTAATGCCAAGAAGTTTTCTATTTAGAGATCAAATTTGTTATGGCCATTACTTTTTGCTTGAAGTTTTATATTTTGGCCCCGATCTATAAGAAAACAAAACCACTGCTCTGTGGGTGCCAACAGAAGTAAGTGTGCTCATTCCACACCTACACTCCTCTGTGATAGCCCTCGGCACCCGTGCTTCATAATTCCAGAGTGGGTGGTTTGCCCTCTCCACCCTCCGTACACTGCATTGTTGACTGCCCTCAACACAAGACTAGTCAGCTGAGATTAGTCATTCAGAAAAAATTAAAGGTTCAGTGTTGGGCAATAGATTCGACAAACATTAATGTGTTTATTATGTGCCAGTTGCTTTAACAGAAGTTATCACAACAAACTCTGAGGTAGGCACAATTATTCCTGCAGTTCAGAAATGTTTAATGACTTGTTGAGGGTCATGGAACTAGTTATTGCTAGGATTTAATCCACACTTTGGACTTTGAACTCATTGCTTTTTTTTTTCCTATACCAACAACACATCTTGGTTAACATCTTCAGTTCAGTTCAGTCAGTTCAGTCGCTCAGTCGTGTCCGACTCTTAGCAACCCCATGAATCGCAGCATGTCAGGCCTCCCTGTCCATCACCAACTCCAGGAGTTCACTCAGACTCACATCTATCGAGTCAGTGATGCCATCCAGCCATCTCATCCTCTGTCGTCCCTTTCTCCTCCTGTCCCAATCCCTCCCAGCATCAGAGTCTTTTCCAATGAGTCAACTCTTCGCATGAGGTGGCCAAAGTACTGGAGTTTCAGCTTCAGCATCATTCCTTCCAAAGAAATCCCAGGGCTGATCTCCTTCAGAATGGACTGGTTGGATCTCCTCACAGTCCAAGGGACTCTCAAGAGTCTTCTCTAACACTACAGTTCAAAAGCATTAATTCTTTGGCGCTCAGCTTTCTTCACAGTCCAACTCTCATATCCACACATGACCACAGGAAAAACCATAGCCTTGACTAGACGGGCCTTTGTTGGCAAAGTGATGTCTCTGCTTTTGAATATGCTATCTAGGTTGGTCATAACTTTCCTTCCAAGGAGTAAGCGTCTTTTAATTTCACTGCTGCAGTCACCATCTGCAGTGATTTTGGAGCCCCAAAAAATAAAGTCTGACACTGTTTCCACTGTTTCCCCATCTATTTCCCATGAAGTGATGGGACCGGATGCCATGATCTTCGTTTTCTGAATGTTTAGGTTTAAGACAACTTTTTCACTGTCCACTTTCACTTTCATCAAGAGACTTTTTAGTTCCTCTTCACTTTCGGCTATGAATAAACATTTATTAAGTTCAGTTCAGTTGAGTCACTCAGTCAAGTCTGATTCTTTGTGACCCCATAGACTGCAGCACGCCAGGCTTCCATGTCCATCACCAACTCCCAGAGCTTACTCAAACTCATTTCCATTGAGTCGGTGATGCCATTGTTAAGTTAACAGGAGCAAAAAAGTGTAATAAAAGATGACCATGTTGAGAAATTAGAAGCAGGAGAATTTAAGTTTAAATATGATAATTATTGGCAAATATAGACTCTTTGATTAATAATTTAGTGACATATAGATATTGTGCCAACACATGACAACCATATATGACTGAAAAATATGCATGTATTCTTACCTTATACTCTATACAAATACTAACTCAACAAGGATCACGGATCTAACACAAGAGCTTAAACTACAAAACTCTTAAAAGAAATGGGAAAAACTTCATGACATTGGATTTGTCAATGATTTCTTGGACATGACATCAAAAGCCTGGGCAACAAGAGAAAAATTCGATTTTCTCAAAATTAAAAACCTAAAGGAAATCAACCCTGAATATTCATCAGAAGGACTGATACTGAAGGTGAAGCTCTACTACTTTGGCCACCTTATGCAAAGAGCTGACTCATTGGGAAAGATCCTGATGCTGGGAAAGATTGAAAGCAGGAAGAGAAAGAGACAACAGAGGATGAGATGGTTGGTTGAGGATGAGACGGTCAATAGACATGAGTCTGAGCAACCTCTGGGAGATGGTGAAGGACAGGGAAGCCTGGTGTGCTGCAGACCATGTGGTTGTGAAGAGTCGGACACGACTGAGAGATTGAAGAACAACAACAAAGCGCGTCAAAGGATGCTATCAAAAAAAAAAAAGAGAAAGAAAGAAGAGGCAACATAAAGAATGGGAGGAAAAGTTCACAAACCATATTTCTGATAAGGAATTCACATACAGAATATACTAAGAACTTTTATAACTCAACTACAAAAACTCAAACCACCCAAATAAAAAATGGGCAAAGGACTTGAATAATAATCTTTTCAAAGAAGATACACAAATGGCCAATAAACACGTGAAAAGATACTCAGCATCACTAATAATTAGAAAATGCAAATCAAATTTAAAATGAGATTACAATTCACACCCATTAGGATGGCTAGTATAAAAAAAAAAACAAGGCAACAGAAAATAAGCAGCCTTGGCAAGGATGTGGAAAAATTGAAACCCTTTTGCATTGCTGATAGGAATATAACATGATGCAGCCACTGTGGAAAATATTATGAAAAGCCCTCAAAAAAATTAAACACAGAGTTATCATATGAACCAGTAATTCTACTTCTAGGAATATACCCCTAAAGAACTGAAAGTAGGAACTCAAACAGATATTTGTACATCAATGTTTACAGAATCATTATTTATAATAACAAAAGGATAGAAACAAACCAGATGTCCATTGATGAATGGCTGGATAAACAAACTATGACATACACATACAATAGAATATAATTTACCCTTAAAAGGGGAGAAATTCTAGTATATGCTACAGCATGGATGAAATTTGAAAATATTATGCTAAGTAATATAAACGAGAGGCAAAAAGACAAATGCACTATGATTTCACTTACATGAAATTCCTAGAGTAGTCAGATTCATAGAAACAAACTAGAATAAGTAGTTATCAGGAATGAGGAATTGTTTAATGGATATAATGTTTCAGTTTGGGAAGATGATCCAAAAGTTCTGGAATAATAGTGATAATTGCATAGCAATATGAATGTAACTAATGCCATGGAACTGTAGACTTAAAAACTATTAAAATAGTAAATTTTATGTTATGTATACTTTATCACAATTTAAATATATATATGCCTGCATTTACTTAAGAAGGTGCACTCACAACAACCCTTGAGCTTACAACTGTTTAAAAAAATGTACTTGTGTGGATTGGGGTCAAAGTTTGAGGGAAGGAACACAGTACTTTAAATATTGGCAATGCAGCTGCTTTTTTGTTTATTTATTCAACATTTTATAGTTATGTATTAAGGTTTTTGTTTACTATTTATAACATAAGGAAGTCATGGCTCCTGTTTCTCTCATTCATTTAACAAATAATTATTGAATGTCTAGCACACATCAACAGTTAGTCTAGGCTTCGGGGACACTATGGTGGATAAAGCAAAGTTCCTGTCCTAATACAGCTGACGCATTTGAGGAGAGACGGACAATGAACAACTGAGTAAATATGTACTGTTAGATGGTGATCAACGCTGGAGGAAAATAAAGCAGTGTAAGGGGGAGAAGGGACTGCCTTGGTGAGAGCAGGGTGAGGGATATTTTATGAAGTGGCCAGTGACCTGTCTGAAAAAAACCAAAGTGATAACATGGTATTAAAGGTCTGAATGAAAGGAAAAGTAAGCAATGTGGATTTCTGCAGGAAGAGGATTCCAGGCAGAGGAAAATTAAATTGCTGAAGCCCTGAGATAAGGAAACACAGGCATTCAAGAAAGTGTGGACGTCAGTATGAATGCAGCAGGTTTTTAAAAAAATGCTCCAAATTTTAAGGATAAGAGGATGAGAGAGAATCAATAAAAGTCACTGAGACAGAGTCACCAATGAGATGAGGGTGGAACTAAGTGAAGAAACTATCTCCAGGGGCTTCCTTGGTGGCTCGGTAGTAAAGAATCCGCCTGTCAATGTAGGAGACACAGGTCTGGTCCCTGATCTTGGAAGATCCCACATGCCCTGAGCAACTAAGTCAGTGAGCAACAACCAATAAGCCTGTGCTCTGGAGTCCGGGAACTGCAACTACGGAGCCCACGTGTTGCAACTACTGAAACCGGTGCATTCTAGAGCCACAGTGAGAGGACCCGCCGCCACGAGAAACCCACGCACGGCCAGCCAGAAAGTAGACCCTGCTCACTGCACCTGGAGAAAAGTGCATGCAGCAGTGAAGACCTGGCATGGCCAAAAATAAATAACTAAAGAGTGTTGTTGTTTTTTTTTTTTTTTAAAGAAATCATGTCAATTAGGAGAGGGAATTTAGTTATTACAAGTGCTGCTGATAGTTCTTCTGAGCAGACAGAGATAGAAATGAGTTTAGAAATGTACGGTCATTGAAGAGCCATTTTAGTGGAAAGGTGGGAATAAAGCCTGATCCAAGTGTGGATGAGAAATACAGGGGGAAAAGGGAAGGAGAAAAGGCATATACAGATAACACATTAGGATTTTTCTATTATAAATGGTAAAGAAGAATGGAGAGAAAGCTGGAGAAAAATGTGGTTTGAGGACAGTTTCTTCTAAATGGAAAGTGTAATAGTATATTTTTATGCTGAAAGCACTGGTCCAAAAGGACAAATGATGTAGGGAAAAGAGGGAGTGATGGATAAAATCTTTGAGAAGGAGAGAAGGAATACAATTAAGGTATAAATAGAAGTGATGGCTCTCATGGGCACGCTTACCTCCATTAACAGGATTGAAGGCAGAATATATGAACATGGGTATAATTAGGAGGGTGGGTATGCTATCAATCTTGAAAGTTCTTGCCTGAATTATTTTCTCATTGAAATAGGAAATAAAGTCACAAAGACTCCATTTGAGAGTGAGGGACAGGTAACATGAAGAAAAGACTAGGAAAATGGAAAATATTTTCTAGGAGAGTGTTGGAGCCTGAAGCAGTAGGGAAACAGTATGATTGCCAGGCAGGCTTAAGCAATTATTTGAGGTTTGTGATTATGAATTCGAACATAGAATATTAATCATGACTGTTTTTATTCAGCCACATTTGCCAAGTAGTGGTACAAATAGTTTGAAAGTGGAATTTAACAGTGTCAGGGTTTTGCCAGAAGAATAATATAGAAAGTAATGGTAACAAGGGCGTTGAACACGTAAGGAAGGTCATGAATGCAATTATGGACCATTGAATATGAGTTGTGTGAGGAGAGAAATAAAGACACAGTTCAGGGACAGGGGCAAAATAAAAAGGTGGTAGGATTAATGGATGAAACATGGAAGCAACCTAGATGTCCATCAGCAGATGAATGGATAAGAAAGCTGTGGTACATATACACATTGGAGTATTACTCAGCCATTAAAAAGAATACATTTGAATCAGTTCTAATGAGGTGGATGAAACTGGAGCCTATTATACAGAGTGAAGTAAGCCAGAAAGAAAAACAATACAGTATACTAATGCATATATATGGACTTTAGAAAGATGGTAATGATAACCTTATATGCAAGACAGTAAAAGAGACACAGATGTATAGAACAGTTTTTTGGACTCTGTGAGAGAAGGGGAGGGATGATTTGGGAGAATGGCATTGAAACATGTGTAATATCATATAAGAAACGAATCACCAGTCCAGGTTCGATGCACAATACAGAAAACTTGGGGCTGGTGCACTGGGATAACCCAGAGGGATGGTACGGGGAGGGAGATGGGAGGAGGGTTCAGGATGGGGAGCACGTGTATACCCGTGGCGGATTCATGTTGATGTATGGCAAAACCAATACAATATTGTAAAGTAATTAGCCTCTAATTAAAATAAATAAATTTAAATTAAAAAAAAAAGAAAGGGAAACTATTAATTTCTCAGTCGTGACCACATAGACTGTAGCCCAGCAGGCTTCTCTGCCCATGGGATTGTGCAGGCAAGAATACTGGAGTGGGTTGCCATTTCCTTCTCCAAGGGATCTTCCCGACCCAGGGATCAACCTGGAATCTCCTGCACTGTGGGCAGACTCTTTACTGTCTGAGCCACCAGGGAAGCCCATGGATTAATAGATAGTAGGTTTCATTTGGTTCCAGGTTTTTACAACTGGGACACTGGAGGGAGTGAACTGGAAAAACAGGAAGTTGTTTTTAGAAACTGGGAGGCTAGAAGCTGAGAATGCGGAAGGGCCACAGTCATTAAGTCTAGAGTATGATCACGGCAGCAGGTGGTTGACAATGGCTGATGAGATCAAGGAATTGAGATGCCAGGATTCTATGTGGAGAAACAGTGAGGTGGATGATGAACTCTTCAAGGATAAGTGAGCGAGGGTCTCTGCATTATTTAAATCAAAGTGATGTTGAAGAACAGTGTTAGAAACCGTTTCTCCAATTCTTCCTCTAAAGCAAGAATTCTTAACCTAGAGTCTATGGAAAGGATTTTAGAAATCCCAGAATCTTCTGAAATTGTAAGCAAGTTCTTTTCTTTGGGTACCTATGTCCTTTTTTTGTTTGTTTTTCTTTAAGAATCCATGGCTTTCATTAGTTTCTCACAATGGTCTTTATCCCCAAATACATAAACTACTACCAAGGCATAAGAAAATGTAACAAAAGTCAAATGATCATTCAAATGCAATGCATTCCTAAGGCTGTCTTTCCCTATAGGCACAGGGACTCCTGTTTATACAATTTAAATTTGCCAAGTTCCCACTGGCATCTTTGCCCATTTCACTTTAGCCACAGGGGCTTTGTAGCTATTCCTTGAATCTGACAAAATCTTTGCACTAATAGTCTGCTGCACTCATGTTCATCTGTCTGAAATATTTTCTCACCATATATTTATAAAAGTCAGATTCTCATTCCTTAAATTTCCACCCAAACATCTCCCTGTCAAATAAGCCTTCCTCCTGCTCATCAACAATAGCAATCCCAACCCCCTGGGGGTCACTTCTACCCCCTCACTCCAATTTGATTTTCTTCATACTACTTATTTCCACTGGACATCCTAACATTTTCTATCCATTCATTTTCATGTTTCTTGTTTATTTTAAATGGTCTCTATAATGAAAGTGTCCTAAGAGCAGGAATTTTGTTTATATTGTTTTTGCTATCATTTTTGGATTTCCAGCACTTAAAGTGGTATCAGATATGTAGTGAGGACTTAATAAAAATTAGTTGTTGAATGAATCTCAAATTTTCATCAGTTATTTCTTGAGCAATAGGACTGAAAAACTGGCAAAATGCAAATGTTTTCAGAAAGGCTGTAAGCATGTTTGTTTCTCCTGAAGTGTACGTTATTGCTCTCCCTCTTCTCAGTCTCTCCCTGTTCTTTTTCCTCTGATCCTTAAATGTTGTATAGAAACACACACAGATGGGCCCTCTCCACAAGCCCTTCTCTCAGCACTGCATTCTCTCTGGCTGCAGCCCACCCTCTACACCAAACTGCTTGGACAGTCGTTCCCCACCCTGCCTATGCCTCCTCTCCCTCCTCAGAATCTACTGCCAGCCCACATCCACCATGCAGCTCTAGGAAGGCATCTCTCAAAAGGTCAGTAATGACCTCATCACCAAACACAATGACATGGCTTTAAATATAAAAAGTTATGTTTGACCTTATTGGTCAGGTCCGTTGCTTCAAAAGCATCACTCAGTGCTGCTCCAGCCTCTCTAATCTCCCTCCCACACTCTGCTTTTCATCCTTCAGTACCCAGATCATACTTCCTCTTCCCCCCTACCCCACGGAGTCCTGCTTTGGTAATCTCCTCACTCACTCAGTGAGCTCTTCCTGAAGGTCTCATTTACCCTCAGGGCTTCCCTGGTGCTCGCTGTGGCTGGTCTCCAGACTTGAGCTCTACCTTGCCTCTTCAATTCCAGAGGCACAACTTAACTTGTTCATTCAACATCTCTACCAGGAAGCTTATCTATTTACTTGTATTTCTACTACCTGCATAACAGATGAGCAGAGGGAGGCACAGAGAGGCTCTTAGTTCAATCCCTAGGTTGGGAAGATCCCCCAGAGAAGGGCAGGGCAACCCACTCCAGTATTCTCGCCTGGAGAATTCCATGGACAGAAGAGCCTGGCGGGCTACAGTCCATGGGGTCACAAAGATTCAGCCATGACTTAGTGGCTAAACAACAACAACGAGAAATCACACAGTTGTAGAGCAGCTGATCAGAAGTTACTTTAGTAACTGTGTAAGTTACTTAAATTTTCTGTGTCTTAGTTCCCACATCTATAAAAATGGATTAAAAAAATAGTCCCTATGCCATAAGTTGACTATGAGAAATAAAATGCAATAAAACTATAAAGTGTTTAGAAGAGTACCTGCTACATTGTAAATGGTAGGTACATGTTAGGCGTTATTTTCCTTACCTAGGGTTTGAATCTGTTCCCTTTGCATTATATGTTACAGTGTAAAGCACAAATTCTCAAATGTGGGGAAAGGATTTGAGCAGGGAAAGACAGACATAAAGAAAGATTGTGAACTTTTACATGAAAGAGATACAAAAGAAAAACCAGTAGTAAACTAAATGGGAAGAAAAAAAAATCTCCTGTATAATAAAGGAGTTTCACAGTTAATTTCATTTAACATTATTTGGAATATATTTGGGTTATCACAACAAAAGACTAAGTTACATTGACTTTACCATCTAAATGGAAAGTGTGTGTGGAATCTTTGACAGAAAAATGAATAATTCTGTCATTTCAAAGTCATAAAAGTATTAATTACCTGAAGTTTTTGGTAAATAATGTCACTTTATCTTCTCAACTGTGAAAATTAACCTCTGCAATCCGGAAATTAGCTTTCACCAGTGTTTCCACTGTTAAAAATATGACAACAGACTCAGATGGAGTCATATATGCTAAGCCCCATATCACCAAACTAAGACAAGTTGATTAACTTTGGCCTCTCCCAGAAATGGAATCTTAAACCCAACAATCAGGAATCCCTAGATCAGGATTATTGAGGTGGTTTGATGGACCCCTGCCATCCCTTAAAGGAACATGACCTTGCCATAACCAATCAACTTTTTATTAGTACTTCCTTATTTCTGCTTCCTGGAGTTTGCTTGTAAAGTCTTTCATTTTGTACAACTCCTCAGAGTTCCTTTCTGTCACTAGACTGAATGCTGCCTGATTCATGAACTGTTGAATAAAGCCAATAAGATCTTCAAATTTTATTCAGATTAATAGTTTTAAGTCCTGCATATAATGAGGAATGACCTAAATCAAATCCCTTATGATTATACAGTGGAGGTAATGAATAGATTTAATGGATTGGATCTGGCAGATGGGTGCCTGAAGAATAATGGATGGAGGTTCATAACATTGCACAGGAGGTGATGGCCAAAACCATCCCCAAGAAAAAGAAAGGCAAGAAGACAAAGTAGTTGCCTGAGGAAGCTTTACAAATAACTGAGAAAAGAAGAGAAGCAAATGGCAATGGAAAAAGGGAAAGACATACCTAACTGATTGCAAAGTTCAAGAAAATAGCAAGGATAAAGATAAGAAAGCCTTCCTAAGTGAACAATGCAAAGAAATAGAGGAAAAGAATAGAATGGGAAAGACTAGAGATCTCCTCAAGAAAATTGGAGATACCAAACAAACATTTCAGGCAAGGATGCGCGCAATACAGGACAGAAACATCAGGGACCTAACTGAAGTAGAAGATACAAAGAAGAGGTGGCAAGAATATATAGAAGAACTATAAAAAAAAGGCCTTAATGATCTGGATAACCATGATGGTATGGTCACTCCCCTATAGCCAGAGTCTGGAGTGTAAAGTCAAGTGGGCCTTAGAAAATATTACTATGAACAAAGCTAGCGGAGATGATGGAATTCCAGTTGAGCTATTTCAAATCCTAAAAGACGATGCTGTCAAAGTGCTGTACTCAATATGTCAGCAAATTTGGAAAACTCAGCAGTGGCCACAGGACTGGAAAAGGTCAGCTTTCATTCCAATCCCACAGAAAGGCAATGCCAAAGAATGTTCAAACCACCATACAATTGTATTCATTTCATATGCTTGCAAGGTAATGCTCAAAATTCTTCATGCTAAGCTTCAGCAGCACTAAATAACTTCCAGATGTTCAAGCTGGGTTTAGAAAAGGCAGAGGAACCAGAGATCAAATTGCCAACATCTGCTGGATCATCAAAAAAGCAAGAGAGGTCCAGTAAAACATCTATCTATGCTTTATTGACTATGCCAAAGCCTTTGACTGTGTTGATCACAATAAACTATGGAAAATTCTGAAAGAGATGGGAATACCAGACCACCTGACCTGTCTCTTGAGAAATCTGTATGCAGGTGAGGAAGCAACAGTTAGAACTGTACATGGAACAACAGACTGGTTCTAAATAGGAAAAGGAGTACATCAAGGCTGTATATTGTCACCCTGCTTATTTAATTTACATGCAGAGTACATCATGAGAAACAATGGGCTGGAAGAAGCAGAAGCTGGAATCAAGATTGCTGGGAGAAATATCAATAACCTCATATATGCAGATGATACCACCCTTATGGCACAAAGTGAAGAAGAACTAAAGAACCTCTTGATGAAAGTGAAAGAGGAGAGTGAAAAAGTTGGCTTAAAGCTCAACATTCGGAAAACTAAGATCATGGCGTCTGGTCCCATCACTTCATTGGAAATAGATGAGGAAACAGTGGAAACAGTGGCTGACTTTATTTTTCTGGGCTCCAAAATCATTTCAGATGGTGATTGCAGCCATAAAATTAAAAGACGCTTACTCCTTGGAAGGAAAGTTATGACCAACCTAGACAGCATATTAAAAAACAGAGACATTACTTTGCCAACAAAGGTCTGTCTAGTCAAGGGTATGGTTTTTCCAGAAGTCATGTATGGATGTGAGAATTGGCCTATAGAGAAAGCTGAGCGCTGAAGAATTGATGCTTTTGAACTGTGGTGTTGAAGAAGACTCTTGAAAGTCCCTTGGACTGCAAGGAGATCCAACCAGTCCATCCTAAAGATCAGTCCTGGGTGTTTGTTGCAAGGACTGATGTTGAAGCTGAAACTCCAATACTTTGGCCACCTGATGCAAAGAACTGACTCATTTGAAAAGATCCTGATGCTGGGAAAGATTGGAGGCAGGAGGAAAAGGGGACGACAGAGGATGAGATGGTTGGATGGCATCACCAACTCAATGGACACGTGTTCGGGTGAACTCCAGGAGTTGGTGATGGACAGGGAGGCCTGGCATGCTGTGGTTCCTGGGGTTGCAGGGAGTCAGACACAACTGAGCAACTGAACTGAAGGAAATGTTTAGTATAAACTAGATGTTATGGTTATGAAATACCCATAAATTTCCATTTTATAAATGAAAATATGGCAATAAAATCTAGTCCTTGAAAAGCACTTTAAAGGGAGCTATAAATGTCAAACATGATCTAGATGCAACAAAATTAATTTTATTTAATTTGTATAAAATTTTTTCACTAACAATATGTAGTCTTGAATAATCATTAGAATGTAATTCCTTTGAAAAGTGACTCAATCCAATTCTCTGGGTAAAAATATTAACATAAAAGTGCCCCAAGTTCTAAGTGTTCTGTTCAATCTAGGAGAAATGTATGCATTTTTAAGTCTTGAATGACTAGGAATTATAAGGCAAGGACAGATCCCATTTTCAGGGAAAAGTAAACATTCCACTTCTATCTATGACAAAAGTTCACAAAATTGTTGAATCATAAATACCTGCAGAACTTTTTAAAAAATAATAATACTCCATGAGATTTTGAGCAGGTATGGTTTGTATAAATTTCTTTTTTAAAAATTTTATTTATTTTAATTGGAGGCTAATTACTTTACAATATTGTATTGGTTTTGTCATACATTGACATGAATCTGCCACAGGTGTACGTGTGTTTCCCATCTTGAAAGCCCCTCCCACCTCCCTCCCCATCCCATCCCTCTGGGTCATCCCAGTGGACCCGCCCTGAGCATCCTGTATCCATGCATCAAACCTGGACTGGCAATTCGTTTCCCATATGATAATATACATGTTTCAATGACGTTCTCCCAAATCATCCCACCCTCGCCCTCTCCCACAGAGTCCAAAAAACTGTTCTGTACATCTGTGTCTCTTTTGCTGTCTCGCATATAGGGTTATCGTTACCATCTTTCTAAATTCCGTATATATGCATTAGTATACTGTATTGCTGTTTTTCTTTGTGGCTTACTTCCCTCTGTATAATAGGCTCGTTTCATCCACCTCATTAGAACTGATTCAAATGTAGTCTTTTTAATGGCTGAGTAATACTCCATTGTGTATATGTACCACAGCTTTCTTATCCATTCATCTGCTGATGGATATCTAGGTTGCTTCCATGCCCTGGCCATTATAAACAGTGCTGCAATGAACAGTGGGGTACACGTGTCTCTTTCAATTCTGGTTTCCTAAGTGTGTATGCCCAGAAGTGGGATTGCTGGGTCGTATGAAAGTTCTATTTCCAGTTTTCATAAGGTGAATCACAACACAATTATATTTATTTTTTTGAAAGGAGGAAAGTAATCTTTATTTTCTGAAGGTCTTAACTCAGTTTACTTGGGGTAGAGGGAGTAATAACTATATAGTCATTATCCTATCATTGTGAAGATATAAAACTGCCTCCAAGTGATAAAAGAATCTCCTGTTTCATAGCTTGGGCATAGATCACTGAGATTATACTATAAAATGCATCTTTTATTGAAGAATAGTTTATGGGGATTGTTGAATTATGATAAAGCCAAGATAAATAGTAAAATGAAGTATATTCAGTCAGCAGGATTTATGAACTGTCAAAAGTATAAATAGTCTCAAAATAACCAAATAGATGATTTTAAGGCCATTTGTAAAAAATACAACATGTGTGTTTTCATTTGCTTTCAGGGTTATTACATCAAATTTAAATATTATTCTTCAAAAAGCTTGTCTAATAAAATGCACAACCATAATTTCTGTATGGCTAATGTTTGGTTTCATCACTGAAGACTAACTTGCTGTCAAACTTTCAGAAAGCTTCTCAGCAGAATAAATTCTGAAGAACAAAATTTCTGAAGCCTATTTTGGCCCCCAAATCCTCCTTTTACTTTTGGCCATTAATCTAAGCCCAAAGAACCTTGTCTCATAAAACTCACTTCATAAAATACCCCTTGTAAAACAGGAGAAAATGAAAACTTTGAAACTAGAAACAGAATACCAAAAAAAAAAAAAAAAAGCTAGATATTAAGCAGATACAGCATCTTCAGATTTTCATGTAGGAAAAGTTTTTAAGGAAGATTTTTACCCTAAAAATTGTATGATTATGCCATGGCATTAAAATAGCTAGAATGTCAGGGAAAATAGCCCTGGTATTAAAACAGGGAGAAATAAACTGAAATATGGGAACTGAATATAATTTAATAATTTATTAATGGGGATGAATATTTTCACACATCAAATGGGTTAACTGTAGATAATTTCTTTTAACATTTATTTATTTTATTTATTTTTTTTAAGTTTATTTTATTTTTAAACTTTACATAATTGTATTAGTTTTGCCAAATATCAAAATGAATCTATCACAGGTATACATGTGTTCCCCATCCTGAACCCTCCTCCCTCCTCCCTCCCCATACCATCCCTCTGGGTCATCCCAGTGCACTAGCCCCAAGCATCCAGTATTGTGCATCGAACCTGGACTGGCAACTCATTTCTTACATGATATTTTACATGTTTCAATGTCATTCTCCCAAATCTTCCCACCCTCTCCCTCTCCCACAGAGTCCATAAGACTGTTCTATTTTAACATTTATTTAGAAACCTTTTGAACTTGCATAAAATATTTCCTTGAATTCAGAAAAAGACATGGCAGAAAGTAGTCTTCCCATTAGAAAAGGAATATAAATACATTCTTACTCTGTAGGCTTTTTAATAAGAAACACAAGAGAAAATATTTAAAAATAAAAAATTTTTTTAATATATTTTCTCTCTATTGACACCCTAAAATACTGTTAAATGATGCAAATTACCATAAAGGTTAAAGAGGTTCCAAAATGTGATAACTGCCTTTTCAAAAAGAGCAGGCTCATCCCACAGTACTTGGCACACAAGTTACTACATTTTTAAAATATAAATATGTTATTTGATAAACCCATGCCCAATTTTATGTAATCCAATTCAAATTCTAAACAAGCATTTCATAACATATTTATATATATTAGATCAACATAAATGTTCAACTTTAACATGAATGTTTAGAAATGTCACACAAAGAATAAGATGTTATTGATGGCACACTTTCCCCTCCTTACTAGCCAATGTAATGGTGTGGTAGGACCATCTTAGAGTAATAAATCCTGGTTTTGCCAGGCTTACTCGTTGTGGAACCATGAACAAGTGAAACAGATCTTTCTAGGTCTTAGAATTTGCATTTGTAAAATGGAGAGTTTGGATACGTAATTTAAATTTCTAATGTCTCTTTGAGTTCTTAGCACTCTGACTTAAAATAATGCTTTTCTCCTAGAATTTTTCAAAGCACACACTTTTTTTTCAGGTCAGTGACTATGTTTCTCTGGCATCCTCTGGTACTGCTTAACGTGGTGTTGAGCCTCCACAGGGTCCACCCTAGGCTATCCATTAATAATAAAATCTAAAATTTTAATAATACTTTACAGTCTAACATGTCTTTTTCAAACACCATAACTTTTGATTCCCAATTCTCACAATCTCTTGAGAGGAGGGGCAGTAGCAATTCTTTTTATTTCATTAAGGAGAGACCAAAATTCAAGGGGATTAGAGTCCTACTTAAATTGTAAATGCAGGGAGTAGCTAATCCGGCACCAAACTCCAGTTTTCTGATCTCCCAACCAGTGCACTCTGTTAATGAAGTCATTTCTGAGTCATGGTTATTGTAGAGGTAGGTTACTTTTCTAAGTTTCTAACTGTGAAAGAAATAGAAATATTTGTGGCTCTAACTCCTGCATGTCTTTTAATGATGTGTTTATAGATGTTACATTTCTATCATCAGTATGTACCCATATGGTGATCTCAGCTGGGACCTCTACAGTCTACATTCTGGTAACCCTCCCTGAGATTCAGCATCCCCAGAAACTCCATCCTGACCTGGTCAGATATTTCAATATAGAGTGTGAGATGCAGTTTTGTTCTTGCTGTTACCCAGACATAGCATAAGCCTTTACCTATAAAATTTTCCTTGTAACTTCACAGGAAGAAAATTGTTCTTATTCTAGTGTTTTATTGTGTTTATCTGGTACAATTTCTTTGAAAAAACTTTTAAATTTGGTACATTCTTTCCTTTAGTTACCTGCTCTATAGTAGCAGAATTTGCCCACATTTTGCTACTGAGTATCTGGATTATAAAGCATATCTCAAAGACTTGGAAATAGAGTGTGTTTGCAGTTCACTGACAGAAATCAACAACAAAATAATAAGTAGAAAATCCCCTATATGCTTGGAAATTAAATACCTTTGTAATTAATCTATGGGTCAGATACAATCTTATACAAGCTGTTTTTGAGCTGAATTATTAACAAAAATGCAATTTTATATACAGAAAATACAAAATAGAGGAAAATGCATACACTAAACGTAGATATTAGAAATGAAGAAAGGCTAACAATGAGTACAGTATTCATTTCAAGAAATTAGAAAAAGTTGCAAAGTATATATTGCTTTTCTCATATGGTCTATGGTTTGAAAGTGAAAATTTTAATATAATAAACATCTTTATATAATGATATCATGACAAACAAAAATCAGAAAATATGGCCTGATTTATAAATTAAATTCAATTATCATATTTAATGCCTATTGTACAAGCATATGGCATTCATTTGGTAATTTTATTATTGGATGGGTATACAACACAATATGAAATCAGCCACTTTATAGTATAATACATCCTTAAAATACAAAAGGGGTTTGAGGGTGTTCAGTATAATTTAATAAGCAGTAGACCAAACTAGGTGATCTTCTTTTGAATTTTGTTCTCATAGAAACCATAGAATACTATGTTTCCTTTAAGATAAAAAGCTAGAAAATCTGTCACTAAAATTGTCCCATGTTTAAAAATTACTACTCTTAAAAGTTTTTTGCAGCCTAATTGACAAGGCTGGATTTTTATACAGATCTACATCTTCAGACTATTAAAGTGTTTTGGGATATAGTTATCAAAATCATCATGATTAAACTGAGTACCAAAGTGGGAGAATTATTATATTATAACTATGATTTCTCATTTTTAGGAATTAAGTAGTAAATGTCATCTTTGACAAGATTATCCATAGTCTATATTTAATATTTCTTCTGAATTATATAACAACATGTAAGACAGTATTCACAATGTTTTTGATATCATCATTAATATCTATTGAAAAATACTATTTACATCTTGATTTATGCTATAAAATGTATGAATATGAGAAAGATTTCAAATATACAATGAAATATTTACAAAGAAAAAGGAACAAAACTTAAACTCTACCCCCACTCCCCAATTAAAAAAATATATATCAGCATATACAAATTTACTACATGGTTACTTTTACTATTCTTAGTAATGACTGCATATTGGCTTCAATCCTCTTAGCTATTATTACTTAGTTATATGTAATTTGTCTCCAGACTTTACCACGCTAAGCGTATGAATAAAATCACATTCATGTGTATGCCAAGATTCTGCTAGCTTCGACCTCCACCTAAGGAGCTTCCTTTTGGGGCTTCCTCTATCCTCAGGTGTATCTGGAAGTCCAAGCTGTGAGTGTATTACTTCCCAGTTTTGATGAGCACTGCATTACTGCCTCCCCCAGCACACCCTTGCAGCTCACTTACAACTGCTCTGGGCCCTCGACACTTGCCTGGGGGACCGCTGCTCTCATTTAAGTGACCGAAATGGCCAAAATGTAGCCAGCAAACTTTCCCTTCTAAATCGTAGAGCACAATTAAGTTCAGGCTTTAATATGAAACCATTCCCTGTTAAATGCCAAAAATTACTAATACAACTTAATGATTACTACAACTAGATCTTTTACAAAGGAAACGTAGTCTGTAAGCATCCCCAAGTCCCCACCATTGTGTACACAATCCCTCAGCGCATTCAGCTCATTGTTGCCGTGGCTTTTTAAACCCCTCCACTTCCAGCCATGGCTTCTGCTTCACAGTGATGTCATTACTTTTGTGCTTTCCTCTGGACAAAGAAATATTTTGCATAAAGGTATCTTTATCTTTGCAAGGCAGAAAACTGCTTGCATCTTTAAAATGATAGTGTAGTATGTGTTGGGTTTTCTTTGCCTGTTTTTCTCGTTTCTTCCCTCTCTCTCTCTCTCTCACACACAAGGATTCAAAGATTTCAGAAGGGTATTTTTATCCAGAGGTCTGGTTCAAAGTGCCAGTCATGGTTACTTGTCTTCCCTGAAAGAAACCTTTGCAGAAAAAAAATGAGCTGGTCCCAAACACAGTATATAGAAACGGGCACTTTATTCTTAAGCAACCACGGAGACAGCTGTGTGTTCTGCATCCTGATACAGTGACCACTGCCCTTTCCCTTGGCTTTCTACAAGACCTGTACTCTCTGCTTTAAGATCAACGAGGATCTCCTTTACAGGTAGATAGATCCCTGAACTTGTTTTGGGGGGGGCTGAAAGGAGGTGACTAGCTTCAGAGTCTTTATTTAGACTGATGAATACCACTTTTATATTTTTAGCCTGAACCTCTCTGCCTCATCACCATCTTCACTTAGATATTTAATAAATAGCTCATAATTAATATGTGTAAAAATGAACTCCCAATATCACCCCTTCCATCTTCAATTGTTTCTCAGTTACCCCCATCTGAGTTAATAAAGAAGCCATTCTTCCAGGTGTTCCACTTACATATTTTCAAGTTATTTGGGGCTTTGCCTGTCAATCATATCCCCTATCAAGTCCAATGCCTCCACTCTGGACACAATTCCTTGCCTACCATACACTGATAAATACTAGCTCTTGCTTCCTTTCTTGCCTTCATACAGTCTATTCTGAACAGAGCAGCCAACCTCTGCCCAAGTCCTTTGTGCCCCCCTGTCTCACTCAGAGTAAAAACTGATTTCTTTTTAATACATCTTACAAGATTCTACATGATCTTCACCCATTTGCTCCCAAACCTCCTCTCCCGTCTCAGCTCCTTCTGCTCATTCCTCCTGCATCATTAACTTGCTATTCCTTGAACACTCAGGCATGCTTCTGTTTAGAATCTAACATGGTTGTCCTCTCTAGTCTTCCTTCAGGAATCTGTGCGCTTTGATTCTCTCATCTCTTGCAAGTCTTGGCTCAAGTCTCTCTCAAATGACCACACTGACTACTGTAGTGAATGTCATCACAAATCCTGGCACCCTCATTTTTCCTTATCTTGATTTTCTTTGTCTTATTTCCATGGCAAATTCTACCTCCTAACATACTAAATAATTTGCTTATTCATCATGTTTATTGTTTATTTTCTGTCTCATTTAATATAAACTCAGCAAGGAGAAGGACAGTTATCTTTTTTGTTCAAGAGTCTAGAATAGACAGCCACAGCAAAAATAGACACCCACACATATAAATCTCTTAGAGGAATGAATGTGCTATCATCAGACTTTTATATATATATGTATTCATTACGCATATTTTCCATGGATATCAGTTCAGTGAGGGTAAGTTAGAGGATGAAATAGAAAAGGCGTAAACAATAATATTAAAAAAAATAATATTTATTGAATATCAGGTCGGGAAAGTGAAAGTCGCTCAGTTGTATCCAACTCTTGTGACCCCATGGACTATACAGTCCATGGAATTCTCCAGGCCAGAATACTGGAGTCGGTAGCCTTTCCCTTCTCCAGGGGATCTTCCCAACATAGGGATTAAACCCAGATCTCCCACACTGCAGGCAGACTCTTTTCCAGCTGAGCCATAAGGGAAGCCCAAGAATACTGGAGTGCGTAGCCTATCCCATCCCTAGCCAGGTCAGAAACTGGGTTCAAATTTTTCTTTTATATTTTATTGTGTTTGATTTTTTAATGAAGAAACTTACTTTGGAAAGGATAATACATGTAATGAAACAATGTTCTAAATGTGCGGAAGGATATACCCTAAGAAATACATCTGTCCTCCACTCCTGACACCCAGAAGGCACCTGTTTCTTTCCTGGAGGGAAAGACTATAACTATTTCTTTGAAAACCTTCTAGAAGTGATCCACACACACATACAAATGTATGCATATTGACATGTTTTTACACCATTGATAGTTGAGTCCTGTTTTATAAGAAAATTAATTCAGTCTGAATAACAATCCCACAATCACTCAGAAAATAAATGGATGAACTGGCATCTGAGCTACTGCCTGTCTGATTTTAAAGCCCATACCAAGAAAAAATCCAGGTATTTCACCCAGAAAGTGAAAGTGAAAGTGTTAGTTGCTCAGTCGTGTCCAACTCATGCAACCCCATGGACTATAGTCCTCCAGGCTCCTCTATCCATGGAATTCTCCAGGCAAGAATACTGGAGTGGGTAACCATTCCCTTCTTCAGATCTTCCCAACCCAGGGATTGAACCTGGTTCTCCACTGCAGGCAGATTCTTTATCATCTGAGCCAACAGGGAAGCCCCAAGAGAGCTGAAAAGAAATTGACTTGTCCTCCATAGAAGCACTTTTCCTTCATTTGACAGCTAGTTAAGAAGTAAGTAGTTAGACCTTCTGTTTGTTTTTTCCAATAAATTTCTTCAAAATAAGATCTGAGATAAAGGTCTATAAAGGCGGATCTGAATGTTAAGGGTTAAATCCTCATCCATGTGAGACAGAAGAATACAACAATAAACTGAGTTTTGTTTTTCCCTGTGGCCTAAATGTAAAAGCTATTTTGTCATAAAAGTGTTTAATTTAAATCCTGATATGAAATTTTTTTAATTGTAATTTTATTTAAAGCTCCAGATATCCCTTTAATAGATAACTGGCCCTATCTCTCATTAATAACCCAAGGGGAAGGGAGTGTACACAGACTCTGCTACAAAAAAAGCAATTTGCTAATTTCAACTATTAATATAATTTAAAGTTGTAAACTCTAAAATTAATACTAAAGCCTTTGGAGACTGAAATGTTATAACTAATTTGTGCTATCCTACTCTATAACTCATCTATTTAGTATCAATATTAATGCACTTGGATACCTATTTCATTTTGTTAAAATTATGTTTCTCTTATGATCTTAATAACTTATTACTTCCTTTGCTTCTGATACAATTACAGATTGAATTTTTTTTTAATTGTAGCATGAATTTGCTCTAATATACATCAAATGCCTAATTTAAGACAGGTGCCATACTACATACTGTACAATAGGAACGAAAAGGTCATGTTCTCCATTCTCAAAGAGATTTCCATCTGGTGGGAAATGCATGAACCACCATAATGTAAAAACATTAACAAAGAGATAAAAACAAAGTACAATGAGAGCACTTAAGAGAAAGCATTGATTTTGACAGAGGATCATAAATAGCATCATGAAGGAGGGACTTCAAAGTTGAAAATTTTTAAATATTTATGCTAGATGAGAGAAAAAGCATAAGAAAAAGGCAGAGTGTTATGGTGGTACAAGATCATTTTTAAAGGAAGCAACAAGTGCTAGCCACAAATGAAATAAATCCACTCCTGGAAATTTGAAGACATTATTAAACTCAATAATGCTATGATGATCTAAAGCCAACAGTATGTTTGCTATTTGTTTCGGACATACTTCTTCTCTGTAAACCTAAATCTTTAAATTATATGCTGATTTTACATCAATAACCTGAAGAAATCAGAATGGGCAAACAAAAGAATACAAAAGGCAGAAAAGGGTCACTTTCCTATTCTGTGTATATTGATAAGAATCTTTAGGAATTCAGGGAGATTGTTAGATCCTTCTAGTAAGAAAGAGCGGAGAAGGCAATGGCATCCCACTCCAGTACTCTTGCCTGGAAAATCCCACAGACGGAGGAGCCTGGTGGGCTGCAGTCCATGGGGTTGCTAAGAGTTGGACACGACTGAGCGACTTCACTTTCACTTTTCACTTTCCTGCATTGGAGAAGGAAATGGCAACCCACTCCAGTGTTCTTGCCTGGAGAATCCCAGGGATGGAGGAGCCTGGTGGGCTGCCGTCTATGGGGTTGCATAGAGTCGGACACAACTGAAGCGACTTAGCAGCAGCAGCAGCAGCAGCAGTAAGAAAGAGAAATGATCAGAGTTAAGAGGAAAGGAGTATATAGAAAAGGTGAATGAGGCCAAGAACATGCATAGAACACCAGTATTCTGGTGGTCACTGGCCTTTCAATTCAGTCACTCAATCGTGTCTCTTTGCAACCCCACAAACGACAGCACGCCAGGCCTCCCTGTCCATCACCAACTCCCAGAGTCCATGCAAACCCATGTCCATTGAGTCAGTGATGTCATCCAACCATCTCATCCTCTGTCGTCCCCTTCTCCTCCTGCCCTCCATCTTTCCCAGCATCAGGGTCTTTTCAAATGAGTCAGCTCTCCACATCAGGTGGCCAAAGTATTGGAATTTCAGCTTCAACATCAGTCCCTCCAATGAACACCCAGGACTGATCTCCTTCAGGATGGACTGGTTGGATCTCCTTGCAGTCCAACGGATTCTCAAGAGTCTTCTCCACCACCACAGTTCAAAAGCATCAATTCTTCTGTGCTCAGCTTTCTTTATAGTCCAACTCTCACATCCATACATGACTTCTGGAAAAACCATAGCCTTGACTAGACAGACCTCTGTTGGCAAAGTAATGTCTCTGCTTTTTAATATGCTATGTAGGTTGGTCGCAACTTTCCTTCCAAGGAGCAAGCGTCTTTTAATTTCATGGATGCAGTCACCACTTGCAGTGATTTTGGAGCCCAGAAAAATAAAGTCTGGCATTTGGACATATTTATTTCCCATAGAAATCAGCTCAGACCACCTAGCAGTGGGCCATAGATTTCCCAGAAAAGCTTCCTCCTGTGTTCTCACATGGCTTAGGGGATTTCTCCTCATTCCTCACACATGTATTTCCTCTCTTTTGCACATTTTCCTGAAGTGTGTGGATCACACCTAGCCATCTGCCTCTCTGGACTGTACATCCTGTTCCTTCAGTACACAGAGTAGTCTGTTACCTTCAGCTCTGTGTCCAGTTACACTGTTAGTTCTAGCCCTGCCTCTCAAAGTCTTACCTTGTGCCAGAGCTTTGGGCTCCTACATGCCTGGGACAGTAATTGTATCTTACTCTAAACATGGGGTTCAAATTGCTCTATACTTTTCCATAGTAAAACAGATTGATTTTTGTCTGTGACCAGAGGAAAGAATTCAAGAAAGAAAAGGCTATGCAAAAGAGGAGGGATAGTTTGAATTCCTGTACAAAGTGTTATTGTAGTACCAAAATAAACTAATCTGTTCTGATAAATGGTATATTAATAGGCATCTCCAATGAGGAGGTAGGTAGAATAAAATGTCATTGCTATGGTGATTTTAGTCTCAGGAGAATTGAAAATAACCCAAGTGAGTGTACAGACCAGACCTTTGACTGCTAAATTTATTTAGTCAGAAAGCTCTTGGCTGTGGATGCCAGGAGCAGGATTTTGATATACTCAAGTCCAGATTACAAAATGGAGCTCAGTGGGAGAAAAGGGAAGCATCTGTGGGTGAACAATATAATTTTTTTAAATATTATAAGTAAACAGGACAAACATAGAATCTGTCTGAAAAAGACACACTTTCCATTTCTCTTTGCCAAAATCATGTACTGACCTCCAATGCAGCCAGTGCAGGTCAGTAAAATAATATGGCCATTGAGTCCTTGGGATCTTAACTGCAACAACAAATTGAATGGAAAAGCTTTCCAGTGACAGGCATTTATGTTTAGATTTTTCTGTCCTGTTTTTTGTTGTACTTGGTCAGAGATCAGGTTGCTGGAATTTTTAGTAGTATTTCTGACGTTGAAAGGCACTTGAAATTTCTGTGAGCCATCAATTTTCTGATTAGGAAGATTAAGATTTGTCAAACTACCTTCCTTTCCAAAGCCATAGGCTGCTAGATATGATACTTAGTCTGAAAACTAAAACACCAACACAAACACACACACATATGTTCAAAAGGAAAGATATTTAAAGTCTCTGGAGGGTAACAGTAGGAGACTATTTTGCCGTGCTGTGGTTATATAGTAGAAGCAGATTGGAATTTCAAATTATTGCCTCTTCTCAAAGGAACAGTTTGTAAACAGGTTAGGAACAAGCTGCGAAAAGCACTGTAGACTAGATTAAGTAAACTGGATCTTATTCAAAAGGTAATAGGAAGTCAAACTTGTAACTACACAATCAATATTATCAGATTTGGTTTTGAAGAAACTAACTTGTGATAGAAAGGAAGCTGAGCTGTCTAAAGAGACCATTGGCAGAAAAATCTTATACTGCTGCTGCTGCTGTTTCCTTGCTCTTTGGGACCCTATGGGCTTGGCCTGCCAGGCTCCTCTGTCCATGGGATTTCCCAGGCAAGAATACTGGAGTGGGTTGCCATTTCCTTCTCCAGAGGATCTTCCTGACCCAGAGATCAAACCCGCATCTCCTGCATTGGCACAAGGATACTTTACCACTGACCCACCTAGGAAGCCCCAGAGAAACGCTATAGGAATCTGCAAATATGACAGGAACAGATAATAATAAGTTAGCTAAATCTTCTATCATCAGACATTTATTTTTCTATTATACTTCAACCTTCATGGATTTGAAACTATTTGACAATAATAAATGTCAAATATTGGAAAGTAGAGATTAATTATTTTAAATACTATATAAATTTATGTTTTAGTAAGAATTTGTATTTGTCTAATCCTCTCCAATATGCCAAAATCTATTAATATACAAAGTTTTCACTGCTCCTATGAGAAAACTGTCTGAGGATATTTGAAAACTGCCTGAATTAATTGTTTGTAAATCAATATTGACAATTAACAAAAGAGAGAAAATATATAATTAGACTAAACCAACAGGAGTACATTCCTCTTATACACCCATTTTTAGTTTAATTACAAAACCACATTACTTTAACCTCACCAAGGATGGTTCTAATTCATGAACTATACTCACAGGACATCTCTTATAATGTCACCCTTCCAAGTCATTGCCAATTGTGGTCTAGAGGGACTTTTGTGATAGAAATATATTTTTCCTCTTGTTATTCTTTATACTTTTACAAAGTTGTAATCAAAAACAAAGGTTTCTTCTTTATTTACAAGCCGTATAGTAACTTGAGCATAAACAAGAAAATAAATTGATTTTGCTATATTATTTCTTCCACTGAACTTCACATGAACAGTATCAGGTCAGACCCTATAGTAGCAGTGAAGAGAAGAAAGGAGGCTGTTTCATGCTGCATTTTTTCAACTTTTCATTGAACTATAACACATGTACAGAAAGTGCACAAATGTTAAGTTACAACTTGATAATTTTTCACAGATGAACATATCATTTACACCAGGATCAAGACCAAGAAAGAAAATATTATCAGTACCTCAAAATTTCCACTTGTGCCTTCCTTTTGTACTTACCCAACCCCTCAAAATAGTAAGTATTATTCTGACTTCTAAAACCATGGATTAGTCGTGCCTGTTTTTGATTTGATATAAGTGGAATTATATTGCATGCACTTTTCTGTATTTGGATTCTTTCATTCATCACGATCTTTGTGGATTCCTTAGCATATTGTTCTTTATAGACATGATTTTTTTTCCCACAATTATTGGGCTTTTGGATACCTTTCAGGTTAGTGCTCTAAGAGACAGTGCATCTATGACTATTCTTGTGCATGTCTTTAGATAAATATATTATGTATTTCTATTAGGTATTTCCCTATGAGTTGAATTTCTGGATTTTACCAGCATGTTCTGTTAAGCATTAGTGTGCTGACTGTTGCATCCTTATTTGAGCATAAGCAGAAGTGTTTTCTCACAAAGAATGTCTACATATGGGCTGGCTGCAAAATTTGCAGGGCACAGTACAAAATAAAAATACAATGTTCCCTTTTTAAAAGCAGGAAAAGTACAGTTAGAGCTGTAATTTTTTCCGCTTTCTTATGGTCTTCCTCTTGACTTGGTGTATAACTAGATTTCCAGTAAAGAAAATTTAACAGTTAAAATTATTAGCAGGAAATTTGCCCTCTATATCTATGTTGTAGAATATCAGTTTTAAATGTGACTATATTAGCATTCAGGCTTCCCTGGTAGCTTAGACTGTAAAGAATCCTCCTGCAAAGCAGGAAATCTGGGTTCAATCCCTGGGTTGGGAAGATCCTCTGGAGGAGGGCATGGCAACCCACTCCAGTGTTCTTGCCTAGAGAATCCCCATTGACAGAGTAGCCTAGAGGGTCATATAGTCGATGGGGTTGCAAAGAGTCAGACACAACTGAGCGACTAAGCTCGCACACATAACAGCATTCAGTTTATATGTGGAATCACCAAAGTTGCATAGTTCCCTCAGACTGGCCAGACAATCACAATCCAGACTCAACAAGGCTAGAAGAAGGAAGAGTCCTTCTTCTAGTCCTAGGGAAGAAGGGTCCCTAGGCACATATTTGGCTAAAAAACTCTCTCAGTGGGGCATGGGATACTCAGTTGCCTGCAGACCCTCACGAGAAACCAGGAGCACACCTGTGAATAGGTCAGTTCTGAGGAATGCCAGTTTCCTCCTTCTACCAGCTGCTTGAGCGACATGCCAGGTCCCAAGGTGGGCTTTAGGGAAACTGAGGCAGGCATCTCCCCTTTCCATGAGCCCACCTGCCCCAATCTACAGTAAAACTATCCCTTCAGTTCAGTTCAGTTCAGTTCAGTCACTCAGTCGTGTCCAACTCTTTGCGACCCCATGAACCGCAGCACGCCAGGCCTCCCTGTCCATCACCAACTCCTGGAGTTTACCCAAACCCATGTCCATCGAGTCAGTGATGCCATCCAGCTATCTCATCCTCTGTCGTCCCCTTCTCCTTCTGCCCCCAATCCCTCCCAGCATCAGGGTCTTTTCCAATGAGTCAACTCTTCGCATGAGGTGGCCAAAGTATTTGAGTTTCAGCTTTAATATCAGTTCTTCCAATGAACACCCAAGACTGATCTCCTTTAGGATGGACTGGTTGGATCTCCTTGCAGTCCAAGAGACTCTCAAGAGTCTTCTCCAACACCACAGTTCAAAACCATCAATCCCTAGGCATGTACAAAAACTGGCCAATCATCATAAAGGGACTTATATAAAAGAAAGGCTTGTGGTAAATCCCTTCTACCCCCTTATCCCTTTCTGCAATATTTGCAATTATATTTGAAATACTAAAATCAGGAACAAAAGTATCTTTGAGGTGAAAAAGGAGAAAATTATGTAAAAGACAATATCCAGAGAAAATTAAATGATAGTGAAAAGAAAGGGAAAGTACCATGGCCTGATCAAAGAGAGACCAGAATAAGAACCTTTCTGAAAAGAAGAGAGTTGAAGAGTAGCAAAAACAAGCAAAGAGTCAAGTTCAGGAGGTCAGCTAAGGTAAAAAGGAAAAGGAAATTTCCAGAGCTCTTGGAAGTCAAGTATGTCCTAAGAGAAAAATTACACAATACATGTTTGTAGATTAAAGTTCTACAAATTAGATCCAGCCAAGAGAAATAACCACAGTAAGAGTGGCGAGCTCTCAATGGAGGCCACTTGCAATCTAATTATTTATAGTGTTTAATGACTGAAGGAAAGTAAAGTTAGCCCTATAGATATTAGCAACAGAATTTTAAGACATTTAGGTGAAATCTGCCTTTTTCTGAGGGAGAAGTTCTGAAACCACATGAGACTCAACTGAAGCAAAATATATGTGAAGGAAACCATATCACAGGAGAGGAAGTAAATGGTATCATTACTGAGGTGGATCAGTCCACCCTCAGGAGGATAGACTTGGGGAAGACGCTCTTGCAGGGCCTAGAATCAGATTCTAATTCACATGGGTATGGAATCCTGGCATTCCAAGCTCCTCAAATGTGGTCAAGAAGAGAGGCTTGTGGACTTCCCTGGTGTTCCAGTGGTTGAGAGTCTGCCAGCCAGTCCTGCAGACATGGGTTTCAATCCCTGGTATAGGAAGATCCCAAATGCCATGGGGTGACTAAGCCCATGCACCACAAGTACTGAGCCTGGGTGCCGAGAGCCTGTGCCCCACAACAAGAGAAGCCACGGTGATGAAAGCCCACACACTGTAACTAGAGAGAAGCCCCCACTCATTACAACCAGAGAAAGCCCATGCACAGTGATGACCAGTGCAGCCAAAAGTACATAAATAAAATTATAAAAAAAGAACTGAGGTGTGTACAGGCACTAAGAGGACATTTCCAGTTGCTTCTGTGGACTCCTCTATCTGTGAGGTGGGCATGGTCAGAGGAGGCTAGAGCAGGACCAGGATAGGGGCCCCCAGCACTCAATTGTAAGGATGGTTGACTCCCCCTGGCACGACCACCACTGTTACCAACTCACCAGTCGACTCACCCATCTGTCTTTACTTCCTAACCTACAATATTCTGATCTCTGATCTTCCTTACTCCCCGAGAATGGCTCTGGTTGTTACAACTTGTACAGCTTTTATTTTTATGAATTATGACAAATTAAAGGCCGACATAGCAAAGGATGGCCATTTTTCTTTTTTATTGTTTCAGCAATGTTAACAAAAAGCACACTGAGCAACAGAACATGTTCTTCTTAGGATAATGGAAGACAAAAATGCATTCGAAATAGACAGGTTCTGACTTCTAGGGATTTTAAAAATAATTCCATTAAACTCTGATGTCTAGCACCACTTGAGCAGCATAAATGATTTTGCCCACTTAGATCACTGCTTCTACAATTTAATCTTCTGTTTATCAAAGTACTTATCAAATTTTCCATTTTTTCAATAGCCATAAATGTATATAAGTGCTTAAATTTTCTAATACATTAACAATGGTGACAGTTATGGGAAGTTTCTAGATGTTTATTTTTCTCTAAATGTCTCAAACCAATGAAAGTCAATTTCTCATAGAATAACTGAAAGTCAGGTGATTGCCCACATCGGGAAGATTTATTTTAGGATATAATTATCAATAGACGCTTGGAATGTAAGAACTAAACAGTGGATCTGATGAAATCTTGGTCCTGTCTGACTCTATGCAACACCATGGACTGTACCCCATTCTCCAGGCAAGAATACTGGAGTGGGTTGCCATTTCCTTCTCCAGGGCATCTTCCTGACCCAGAGATTGAACCTGGGTCTCCTGCATTGCAGGCGGATTCTTTATCATCTGAGCCACCAAGGAAGCCCAAACAGTGGATATGAAGTGAAAATATTCAACAGGATCATATCAGAGAATAAGTCATTTTTCTTCCAAAATTTGGAATGCTTTTCCGCACATGTCACAAACTAATCATTTCATTTGAAGTATTTCAGGTGTCAGCATGGGCTCCTTACATAGACATTTTATGACTAGTCACAGCGGTCTACTCTAGCTTCCAAATGTAAAACCACACTCGAGACCCTGCTCTGTTCTGCTGTGTGCATATAAACTTTATTGAACCTATAAGTTGATTTTTTAAGGCAATGAACTTGAACTATAACTAATTAATGTTGATAAGTTACTTGATGCTAATGTTCTAGGACATAACCTGGACTAATAAGGTGAACTGGTAAATATATAATTTGTCATATATACATTCAGTCAGTCACATGCCAAAAAAAATGTGAATAATATGCACACATACCTCCTCAAATAGGGTTATGCATGTCAAAGCATTTATAATATCCACACATAAGGGTGTTATGTGATGGAGGCCTCCATGGCTCTCTAGCCCTCCTGCATGTCCTGCTGGGTATGCTGAGATTTCAGAACAATGGCTGCTTTTCATCCAAACCATTTCTCGGGTTGTGTCTGCAGTAAACAACTTTGAGGGACGAAGTAATAATGTCTCTATTTAGGACAAAGCGAAGGCTTGGCTACTATTTGCTATAAAAAGGTGGGTTCCTCTAGCACAGTGTTCCTTAGCTATGACATAAAGTCACTACATGGGCAGTGTCCATCTGAATCCATATTAAGTTGGCCTGTGGGATTTGGGGTCACAGGTAGCAAATACACATGCTGGTACTCATGCTACTTGCCGTGCCTTGAGTAATAAAGTTTTTGCTTCTGACCTAGAAGTCTCATGTCTTCTGCCAGCATCTATGAACCAGTAATAGGCTAATTTATTTGCTTGTAACTCACTTCATGGGAAATAGATGGGGAAACAGTGGGAACAGTGTCAGACGTTAGTTTTTTGGGCTCCAAAATCACTGCAGATGGTGATTGCAGCCATGAAATTAAAAGACGCTTACTCCTTGGAAGGAAGTTATGACCAACCTAGAGAGCATATTGAAAAGCAGAGACATTACTTTGCTAACAAAGGTCTGTTCAGTCAAGGCTATGGTTTTTCCAGTGGTCATGTATGGATGTGACAGTTGGACTGTGAAGAAAGCTGAGCACCAAAGATTTGATGCTTTTGAAGTGTGGTGTTGGAGAAGACTCTTAAGAGTCCCTTGGACTGCAAGGAGATCCAACCAGTCCATGCTAAAGGAGATCAGTCCTGGGTGTTCTTTGGAAGGAATGATGCTAAAGCTGAAACTCCATACTTTGGACACCTCATGCAAAGAGTTGACTCATTGGAAAAGACTCTGATGCTGGGAGGGATTGGAGGCAGGAGAAGAAGGGGATGAGAGAGGATGAAATGGCTGGATGGCATCACCAACTCAATGGACGTGAGCTTGAGTGAACTCCGGGAGTTGGTGATGGACAGAGAGGCCTGGCGTGCTGCAGTTCATGGGGTTGCAAAGAGTCGGACATGACTGAGCGACTGAACTGAACTGAACTAAACTAGGGTTAAATCTGGAATTTCCCAGATGGCTCGGTGGTAAAGAATCTTCCTGCAATGCAAGAGACACACAAGACGAGGGTTTGATCCCTGAGTGGGAAAGATCCCCTGGGGGAGGAAATGGCAACCCACTCCAGTATTCTTGCCTGGGAAATGGACAGAGGAGCCTGGCAGGCTATAGTCCACAGGGTCACAAAGAGTCAGACATGACTGAGCGACTGAGCACAGGGTTAATATATTCCAAAACAAAGGGATGCAAATATAAAATACTGAAGCAAAATTAACGTTACATTTCATTTCCAAGGAAAATGGAAAGAAGGAAATAAACTAAGGAATAAAGAAAAGAAAGGAACTATATCATAGATATCAAGACTAGGACATTTAACTTACTGTAAACTAATGCTCATCTCTTTAAAAAGTGTTAATTTTCCTTTTAATTGTATGGGTGTTCTGCCCAATTGCCAGCTGGACTAAAGGAGTTGCCTACAAGAGTTGACTTGATACATGGCAGAAAGCATTTATTTTAGATAAGATTTCATAAACAAAACACAGCTGCTGCATTTATTTAAGCAGTAAACACATTTCATCTTGAGTCAAGAAAACCATTAGTCAATCTTCTTTTAAAGTGAGAACTTTAAAATCATAAAAAAATTAAGCCAGCAACTTAACATAGTGTATCTCAAATATATGACGCATATAAATCAAAATTCAGTACTTGAATAATACATTTCATTGGGGCTGCACCTTAGAGTTCCAATGAAACACTGTAACTACAAAGTAACAGTAGTTAAATTAGACCATCTGGATAGGCAAACATGTGCCTTGACAACCAGTATCACAATTACACATGGAAAATTCACGTCTATTTTACAGGTGGAAACTTATAAAACAAACAAAAAAACAAACCAGAAAACTTCTTACTAATGGCCATAGTAGACAAGCACGTTGAATTCAATTATGCTTCTATTTTACCTGTATTCTAAAAAATAATCAGTTAATTAACTGTTTAGATAGCCAACATTTATCGAAGATAGTAGCCTAATAGCATTTGCTAAGTCTAGACTTCTTTGGTGTGAAATGCACATTGTGAAAATCAAGTATACTGATGGAATGCAAATATAGGTTAACTTTCTGATCACTCCACATCTGAATATATATGCTTTAACTCTTGCCATTCTGAACTTAAGTATAAATAAAATATACAGTTTACTAACTTGTCAATGAATTTGAAATACACAAACAGAAGATATGCAAAGGTCTCATATTTTAACTCACATGAATATTTACTATTAGCCAATCTTTTCATACACCCCCCCAAAATGTAATTAAATGCAAATGAAATGTATATATGTGAATACTGACAGTTCTATCAATAGCTCAATGACACTAAAATAAATATGGGTATTTCTATCTTTAAAGCATAGTACCATATTCCCATCAATATGTAAATTAATAAATTTCAGAATTTGTCTTGGTATTCATAGTACAGGAAGATGATAAGAGTATGGAAGTATAATAAAATAAAAGGCCAAAATTACTGTCATTTTAAACAGGAAATTTTATTGCAATTTTTCTTGTTCTTATAAAATGAGTCTAGCTTTGAAAATAAAACTGTAAAGCTAAGAAATATTCAAAAGAAGATTTCAGTCATTTCTAAATGACTGGATTTCACATCTACATGGTTTATGTGGCTTTTATCATAATCATATATTATCTTCATCTGAATTTTACATGTATCCATTAATACTAAAATCATTGCTATCAAATTAAAACTGCCTAAGGCAGTTTATTTTTTAAAAATAATTTCATGGCACATATTTTTAAATGATTTTAATTAAGGTAGAGTTTTGGTAGCAATGCTATTTCTATGACAACTCATTATTTCAGTGTAGCTCTTTCAATGTAACGTTCAAAGTGAACAATTCTAATTGAGCACACATTTAATGAAATTTTAGGCTTTTAATTTCGAATGATTCTCCCCCTTAAAATGATTTGTTTGCAATACTTTCAAGTCACATTGAGTTATAAGGATTTGGAAAGAAACAAAGCTTACCAACAATTTTATGAGTTGTTTATATTCCAGGATAGGGAAGTTGGATAACATCTCATATGTAAAGTTGCACAATTTGAAAACAGCTAAAGGTCAGTTTGATTGTAATAAAAGCTTTTAATCTACCCTGCTGAGTGTTGATATTAAGAAACAATTAAACCACACAAAAAATGCAAAGATATTTTACAAAATTGCTGAATTCCAGAGACAGAAGACTTTAATAATAACTAAGAAATGCTTTGATAGCATAATAAGCTACAGAGCAAAAAACCAAAGAAATAAGAGATTACATGACCTTGGGGATATGCCTATGTTAAATACTTTTTGGATCCATTTTAAAATAAAAAATAATAATCTTGAGAATTGTATTATACTAATTAATAATTTATTAATTAATGACTTATTAACCCCAATAGAAATTTATCCTTGACTTCTTATGATCTAGTTATTTTATGATAAATATTATGATAAACATTTTATGAGAAAGAGAACAAGGGAGAAATTTTTTTAAAGAGGGAAATGACAAAAGGAAGACCAAAGAGAAGAGAGCTAGCTGTCTAAACACTTAGATGACCTCAATATTTTCATCATCCCTGAAGTCAGTTTATTGCTTTAAATTATCTTAGTGTAATGAAGAAAAGTTATGACCAACCCATACCGGATATTACTTATAGAACTGTCAGTAAAAGCAGAGACATTACTTTGCCAACAAAGGTCCGTCTAGTTAAAGCTATGGTTTTTCCAGTAGCTGTGTATGGATATGAGAGTTGGACGATAAAGAAACCTGAGGGTTGAAGAATTGATGCTTTTGAACTGTGGTGTTGGAGAAGACTCTTGAGAGTCCCTTGGGCAGCAAGGAGATCCAACCAGTCCATTCTAAAGGAAATCAACCCTGAATATTAATTGGGAGGACTGATGGTGAAGCTGAAACTCCAATACTTTGGCCACCTGATGCAAAGAACTGACTTATTTGAAAAGACCCTGATGCTGGGAAAGATTGAAGGTGGGAGGAGAAGGGGACAACAGAAGATGAGATGGTTGAATAGAATCACCAACTCAATGGACATGAGTTTGAGTAAACTCCAGAAGTTGGTGATGAACAGGGAGGCCTGGTGTGCTGCAGTCCATGGGGTCACAGAGTCAGACACAACTGAGTGACTGAACTGAACCGAACTGATGTGAAATAAAATTTATCTTTTATGGCAAGACAAGGAAAATTTAACGAAATATTTTCTCTGTCCTTTGGCCTCCTCTCTCCATACACTGTGCATTGTGTATCTACATTATACATCAACCAAGCCTCCTGCATCAACAGAAATACTTGCTCAACCATAAAGACCAATATTCTCCTAGCAGCAACAAGACAAGTCCTTAAAAAGATAATATTCCTTCTCCATCATATAAAGGGCCATGATGACATTTAGATCTGGATTTTAAGCTGTCAATAACACATCATTTAATGTACAGTCCTGTCTCAAAAAACTTACACAATTGTGCTTTGACTGGTGGAATAGCTCTCAGAGTTTTCTGAGATGCTCTTTCTGTGTTATAATCTTCAAATATGGCTCAAATAAAATTTTCCATTTCTTTCTTAGATTAATTAATTAACTGATTAATAATTCGTTGACATGTGTATGGGGGAAAATCTGAAACAACATTAATTATCACAAATTCATTGGCCTTTCTTTAAAATAAGAAGTCAACCTACAATATTAAAAGACTAAGTTTTACTGAATTATACTACCAACAAGCTTCTGAGAGTTGCAGAAAATTTACTTATTTCTTTGGCATTATGATTTATATAAGAATATCACTACTTTATTAATATCAAATCTCAGCAGAAAAAAACTATTAATATTGCCCTCCTGAAAAGAATTACAAGAAATTTAAGTGTTTACACAAAATACCTCTCAGTGTTTTTGAAATTGACATAACTCAACTTTAAAAGACAAAAGTACAAAATAATAATTCTTTCAAATTCACATTAAACATCCAATAACCACTCAAGACACTTTTTCCAAAGAAAAGCTGTAAGAGTCTTTAACTTGTTTCTATATTATCTGTGAGCTTTTCAAAAACACTTGGAATATAAAGAGATAACAAATACTTAGACCACAAAGTTTACTCTTTCCCATAGAGCCTCATAATAATGCTTTATTAAAAATCTAACCAATAATATAGCCCATAAGAGTAAGAATACAATATCACTGTGTCCATATTTTATTTTAGTTATCAAATTGCTTTAGAGGTAATGTAAGTTTCCATGTTACTCTTTTCCATACATCTTACCCTCTCCTCATGACAAACAAATAATTTTTTTTAAAAATTGCTTTGGAGGGAGCCTGGAAAAAATTAGCCTTATAACTAAATCTGTTTTGCATAAATAATGGAAGGTTCCAGACTTGAACTAAAACACAAAATTTAATAAAGCATTATTATGATGCTCTATGGAAAAGAACAAACTTTGTGGTCTAAGTATTTATTATCTCTTTATATGCCAAGTGTTTTGAAAAGTTCACAGATAATACAGAAAAATGTTTAAGACTCTTAGAGCTTTTCTTTGGAGAAAGTGTCTTGAATGGTTATTGGATGTTTAATGTGGATTTGAAAGATGTCACCCTGTTTATTTAACTTAAATGCAGAGTACATCATGCGAAATGCTGGGCTGGAGAGGCACAAGCTGGAATCAAGATTTCTTGATCTGTCATCTGCTTATACGCAGATGACACCACCTTATGGCAGAAAGTGAAGAAGAATTAAAGACACTCTTAATGAAGGTAAAAGAAGAAGAGTGAAAAAGCTGGCTTAAAACTCAACATTCAAAGCTAAGACTATGGCATCGGGTCCCATCACTTCATGGAAAATAGATGGGGAAACAATGGTAACAGTGACAGACTTTATTTTCTTAGCCTCCAAATCACTGCAGATGGTGATTGCAACCGTGAAATTAAAAGACACTTGGTCCTTGGAAGAAAAGCTATGACAAACCTAGATAGCATATTAAAAAGCAGAGACATTACTTTGCCAACACAGTCAAAGCTATGGTTTTTACAATAGTCATGTATGGATGTGAGAGTTGGACCAGAAAGAAGGCTGAGTACTGAGGAATTGATGCTTTTGAACTATGGTGAAAGAGTCTTTGAGAATCCCTTGGACTGAAAGGAGATCAAACCAGTCAATCCTAAAGGAAACCAACCCTGAATATTCATTGGAAGGACTCATGTTGAAGCTGAAGCTCCAACCCTTGGCCACCTGCTGTGAAGAGCCGACTCATTAGAAAAGACCCTGATGATGGGAAAGATTGAAGGCAGGAGGAGAAGGGGGCAACAGAGGATGAGATGGTTGGATGGCATCACCAACTCAATGGACATGAGTTTGAGCAAGCTCCAGGAGTTGGTGATGGACAGGGAAGCCTGGCATGCTGCAGTCCATGGGGTCACAAGAGTTGGACATGGTTAAGCAACTGAATAACAATAATGCATTTCAAACGTAGCTCCATTGAGTTAAATACATGCCTCAAAAAATAAACTATTATCAGTAGATCATGAAAGAATTAGATTTCTAAGCATTTGGCTCCAAGGTAGCATTTGGTGCCACTGATGCCTAAACTCTAGAACTCTAGAGGAAAGTGGGATGGGCAGTGGGCACCTCTTTCACTCTGATGAGCAGTGTTGCAGTTCTTACCTCTAGTGGATGGACACTAGTTGGTTGCCTTTCAACCATTTCTTAGCCACCTTCTATTTTCTTCATAATTACTCTAGTTTCCAAGCTCCATTTTGAGTGTGCACAACTCCACTCTTATTTTTTTTTATTTTATTTTATTTTTAAACTTTACAATATTGTATTAGTTTTGCCAAATATCGAAATGAATCCGCCACAGGTATACCCACGTTCCCCATCCTAAACCCTCCTCCATCCTCCCTCCCCTACCCTCCCTCTGGGTCATCCCAGTGCACCAGCCCCAAGCATCCAGTACCGTGCATTGAACCTGGACTGGCGACTCGTTTCATAGATGATATTATACATGATTCAATGCCATTCTCCCACATCTCCCCACCCTCTCCCTCTCCCACAGAGTCCATAAGACTGATCTGTACATCAGTGTCTCTTTTGCTGTCTCATACACAGGGTTATTGTTACCATCTTTCTAAATTCCATATATATGTGTTAGTATACTGTATTGGTGTTTTTCTTTCTGGCTTACTTCACTCTGTATAATAGGTTCCAGTTTCATCCACCTCATTAGAACTGATTCAAATGTATTCTTTTTAATGGCTGAGTAATACTCCATTGTGTATATGTACCACTGCTTTCTTATCCATTCATCTGCTGATGGGCATCTAGGTTGCTTCCATGTCCTGGCTATTATAAACAGTGCTGCGATGAACATTGGGGTACACGTGTCTCTTTCAATTCTGGTTTCCTCAGTGTGTATGCCCAGTACTGGGATTGCTGGGTCATAAGGCAGTTCTATTTCCAGTTTTTTAAGGAATCTCCACACTGTTCTCCATAGTGGCTGTACTAGTTTACATTCCCACCGACAGTGTAAGCGGGTTCCCTTTTCTCCACATCCTCTCCAGCATTTATTGCTTGTAGACTTTTGGATCGCAGCCATTCTGACTGGCGTGAAATGGTACCTCAGAGTGGTTTTGATTTGCATTTCTCTGATAATGAGTGATGTTGAGCATCTTTTCATGTGTTTGTTAGCCATCTGTATGTCTTCTTTGGAGAAATGTCTATTTAGTTCTTTGGCCCATTTTTTGATTGGGTCATTTATTTTTCTGGAGTTGAGCTGTAGGAGTTGCTTGTATATTTTTGAGATTAGTTGTTTGTCCGTTGCTTCATTTGCTATTATTTTCTCCCATTCTGAAGGCTGCCTTTTCACCTTGCTAATAGTTTCCTTTGTTGTGCAGAAGCTTTTAAGTTTAATTAGGTCCCATTTGTTTATTTTTGCTTTTATTTCCAATATTCTGGGAGGTGGGTCATAGAGGATCCTGCTGTGATGTATGTCGGAGAGTGTTTTGCCTATGTTCTCCTCTATAACTCCACTCTTCTACACTCTTTTTTTTTCAAGGACAGATCCAGTTGTATCACCTTTTTATGTAACTCTGTTAATGGCTTCATAGTCCTCATATGTTAATCAGAAGCCCCAGACTGCCTGATTCTAACTTTCCTTTCCAGACTCATCTCCCTCTACTCAGCCACTCCCTCCCTTGAAGGACACCTTACAGTTTGACATTTCTTAAGTCAACTTACATTTTTATTTTGTCTGACTTACTAATCAGAATTGATCTCTCCTCCTTTGTGTTATCCAGTTATTTAGTTCCTAAGTCATGTCTGACTCTTCGCATTGCCACGGACTGCAGCATGCCAGGTTCCTTTGTCCTCCACCATCTCCTGGAGTTCGCTCACATTTACGCGCATTGAGTTGATGATGCTGTCTAATCCTCTGATCTTCTGCTGCACCCTTCTCCTTTTGCCTTCCATCGTTCCCAGGTTCAGGGTCTTTTCCAATGAGTTGGCTCTTTGCATCAGGTGGCCAGTGTATTGGAGCTTCAACAACAGTTCTTAAAATGAACATTCAGGGTTTATTTCCTTTAGGATTGACTGGCTTGATATCCTTGCTGTCCAAGGGACTCTCAAAAGTCTTCTCTAACAACACAATTCAAAAGCATTAATTCTTCAGGACACAACTTTCTTTATGGTTCAACTCTCACATCTGTACATGACTACTGGAAGAACTGTAGCTTTGACTATACAGACCTTTGTCAGCAAAGTGATGCCTCTGCTTTTTAATACACTGTCTAGGTTTATCAAAGCTCTCCTTCCAAGGAGTAAGTGTCTTTTAATTTTATGGCTGCAGTCACCATCCACAGTGATTTCGGAGCCCAAGAAAATAAAATCTGTCAGTTGTCACCTCCATTGCCTATTACTATTTTTTTTTCCTCTAGAATCATCTCTGTGCCTCCCCTAGCACTTTGTTCAGATTTATATCATAGTATTTATAGTATTGTATTATATGGTATATCTACAGCTAACACCAAAAAAAGATGTCCTTTTCATTATAGGGAACTGGAATGCAAAAGTACGAAGTCAAGAAACACCTGGGGTAACAGGCAAATTTGGCCCTGGAGTACAGAATGAAGCAGGGCAAAGGCTAATAGGGTTATGCCAAGAGAATGCACTGGTCATAGCAAACACCCTCTTCCAACAACACAAGAGAAGACTCTACACATGGACATCACCAGAGGTCAACACCAAAATCAGATTGATTATATTCTTTGCAGCCAAAGATGGAGAAGCTCTATACAGTCAGCAAAAGCAAGACTGGGAGCTGAATGTGGCTCAGATCATGAACTCCTTATTGCCAAATTCAGACTGAAATTGAAAAAAGTAGAGAAAACCACTAGACCATTCAGGTATGACCTAAATAAAATCCCTAACGATTATACAGTGGAAGTGAGAAATAGATTTAAGGGACTAGATCTGATAGACAGAGTGCCTGATGTACTATGGATGAGGTTCATGACAGGAGACAGGAATCAAGACCATCCCCTAGAAAAAGAAATGCAAAAAAGCAAAATGGCTGTCTGAGGAGGCCTTACAAATAGTTGAGAAAAGAAAAGAAGTGAAAAGCAAAGGAGAAAAGGAAAGATATAAGCATTTGAATGCAGAGTTCCAAAGAATAGCAAGGAGAGATAAGAAACCTTCCTCAGTGATCAATGTAAAGAAATAGAGGAAAACAACAGAATGGGAAAGACTAGCGATCTCTTCAGGAAAATCAGAGATACCAAGGGAATATTTCATGCAAAGATGGGCACAATAAAGGACAAAAATGGTATGGACCTAACAGAAGCAGAAGATACTAAGAAGAGGTGGCAAGAATACACAGAAAAACTGTACAAAAAAGATCTTCATGACCCAGATAATAGCGATGGTGTGATCACTCACCTAGAGCCAGACATCCTGGAGTGTGAATGAAGTGGGCCTTAGGAAGCATCACTATGAACAAAGCTTGTGGAGGTGATGGAATTCCAGTTGAGCTATTTCAAATCCTAAAAGATGATGCTGTGAAAGTGTTGCACTCAATATGCCAGCAAATTTGGAAAACTCAGCAGTGGCCACTGGCCTGGAAAAGGTCAGTTTTCATTCCAGTCCCAAAGAAAGGCAATGCCGAAGAATGCTCAAACTACTGCACAATTGCACTCATCTCACACGCTAGTAAAGTAATGCTTAAAATACTCCAAGCCAGGCTTCAGCAATAGTGAACCGTGAACTTCCAGATGTTCAAGCTGGTTTGCGGATTCATCTCAATATTTGGCAAAACTAATACAATATTGTAAAGTTTAAAAATAAAATAAAATAAAAAAAAAAAAGAAATGCCACTATAACATGGACAAAGATGTGAATATCATCATTCAAAGACTATTTAAGAATAAAAACCATGCAAAAGCTTAAAAAAAAAAAGAAAAGGCAGAGGAACCAGAGATCAAATTGCCAACATCCGCTGGATCATAGAAAAAGCAAGAGAGTTCCAGAAAAACATCTATTTCTGCTTTATTGACTATGCCAAAGCCTTTGACTGTGTGGATCACAGTAAACTGTGGAAAATTCTGAAAGAGATGGGAATACCAGACCACCTGACCTGTCTCTTGAGAAACTTGTATGCAGGTCAGGAAGCAACTGTTAGAACTGGACATGGAACAGACTGGTTCCAAGTAGGAAAAGGAGTACGTCAAGGCTGTATATTGTCACCCTGCATATTTAACTTACATGCAGAGTACGGAAGAAGCACAAGCTGAAATCAAGATTGCCGGGAGAAATACCAATAACCTCAGATATGCAGATACCACCACCCTTAGGGCAGAAAGTGAAGAGGAACTAAAGAGCCTCTTGATGAAAGTGAAAGAGGAGAGTGAAAAAGTTGGCTTAAAGCTCAACATTCAGAAAACTAAGATCATGGCATCTGGTCCCATCACTTCATGGCAAATAGATGGGAAAACAGTGGAAACAGTGGCTGACTTTATTTTTCTGGGCTCCAAAATCACTGAAGATGGTGACTGCAGCCATGAAATTAAAAGATGCTTACTCCTTGGAAGGAAAGTTATGACCAACCTAGATAGCATAAAAAGCAGAGACATTACTTTGCCAACAAAGGTCTGTCTAGTCAAGGCTATAGTCTGAAAAGTGAATGTTTCTTGAACAAATTAAGTAACAAATTGAGTAAATTAAGTAACATCGTTTGAACACACATGAGTGGATCTTAGGTAAAGGTACTCACTGTGTCTTCCCAAACAAACATTTAAAAAGTATGATAGATCTAAGTAAATTATATATAAACAGATTTGTTTCCTTAGTTTGTAATCGATGAAAACCAGAAACCACTTGAAGCAAAATTTAAGTATATTCTTTCAGAGCACACTAACTCATTTAATTGATTTTTTTAAAGGGAAAAACAAAAATGATTATGTTAGAACTTGTAATAAACAATGGCAATAAACCCCTTCATTTCATACTTGAAGGGTTTCATTTTATCGACTTTATCACGTAAAACCTCTTTTAGAGATGACAAATTTATAACCTTTCAGCCGACACCTCAATGATTAATGTAAACAACTTTTTCCGTTTGAGATCAGTTGCTAGGTGTAACAATTCAGATGCCTAAGTTTATATCTGAACTAATACATTTCCTCCAGTTTGAAGCAGGATTTTGTGTTGCTTTAGAAAGATTATTGACGTCACTGTAATAAAATATATTTTTGCTGTTTGATGTCCATGTTAGCATAATAATTGAGTAGTTAAAATCTGTATAGGATTGTGTGTCGTAGACACACTTTATGCTGCTGAGAATAAAGCTCCCACCCGTCAAGAAAAGTAACTGGGAAAAGGTTACAGAAGGCATTTTCCCATGAGCTTCTATTCCCTGCATTCATAAACCTTCTTGTCTGGGGAGTCACGCCACACCAAAAAATACCCAGCAAAGAAGGGTAGGTTTATCCTGAGATTACACAGCAATGCCTTGTTTATTTATCTCTGTTTCTTGAAGATAGTCCAATGATCATATACAGCTCAAGTCCTCAGTCCCTAAATTCTAAAGTCTTCAAAGTGGAACCCAAATGCTGTAGTGCTCCTCTTCCTCATAGAAATTAGCATAGGACATCTACAGGTTTAAAATGCATGACTCCAGGCTCCTTTTCTTTCCTGATTACACTGACTCCAGACACTGACTCTGACACTGTTTGGGAACTTTCAACACACATACCACTTCTGGAGAACAGATGATGAGTTACTACATTTCCTAGTGAGCATGTGTTTGTAATTAATCTTAGATTACATTATCTGACATAGGGAAGAAATGTTGAATTTTATGTTTTATTTTATTTTATTTTTTTTAACATTTCTAACATCATGATTTTTATTTTATTTTTTTTAATTTAATTTTATTTTTAAACTTTACTAATTGTATTAGTTTTGCCAAATATCAAAATGAATCCACCACAGGTATACATGTGTTCCCCATCCTGAACCCTCCTCCCTCCTCCCTCCCCATACCATCCCTCTGAGTCATCCCAATAACTTCCTTATCATGATCCTTTAAATTTGTATAATCCTGTCCATCATCCTCAGAGAGTGAGGGAATAGGATTTGGCTGATGTCCCCATTTTGTCCAACTTAGTTTTGAAGCTAACCATAGCATATTTTGCAAGGCACTGTGGCGGCAGCTGAAAAACCTCATTAGAACACTCTGAATTGCAAGATCAAACATCAGAGAGAAGAATGCATTATTTTATTGCTTGTCTCAGTACAAAGCAAGTTTTATCTAACTTAAGGTTCATTTAACCATTAGGTACAGTGAGCACAGTGCCTAGAGTCCATGATATATTTACAGACCCATGGATATGCTCTAATTTTAATTTCCTTAAAATATGAACAAATGTAAATATAACAGTAATGCATATATTGCAATGAATCTCACCTGGACTTTTTTCTAAGGTGGAAGAAGCTCATGAAAGCAAAGTGTCCACAGCCCAAGAAAGTCAGAACACAGCCTTGAACTTAGGTAAACTTTTGTTGAGTTGATTCTTGACAAGCTTCAAATTATTACTGTGGCTGTCAGAGAAAACACCCTAGACTAGAATCCTGGTTCCACAAGTTAGGAGTTTTGTGAATTGAAAAAGTCACTTAACCTCTCTACTCTCAGTTTCTTTCTCTATAAACAGCAGTAATAATAACAGTGGCTATGTATTTAACACTGTCCTAGGTACAAGTGTTAATTTATATAGTCCTACAAAACCTTGGAGAAAGGTTAAACTGAATGAGGCAGACATTGCAATCACCATCATACAATTGCCCATACTGAGGATCAGAGAGCTGACTCGATTCCCCAATTACCCATAGTAGCGAGTGGTAGAGCGCCGAAGAATTGATGCTTTTGAACTGTGGTGCTGGAGAAGACTCTTGAGAGTCCCTTGGACTGCAAGGAGATCCAACCAGTCCATTCTGAAGGAGATCAGCCCTGGGTGTTCTTTGGAAGGACTAATGCTGAGGCTGAAACTCCAATACTTTGGCCACCTCATGCAAAGAGTTGACTCATTGGAAAAGACTCTGATGCTGGAAGGGATTGGGGGCAGGAGGAGAAGGGGACGACAGAGGATGAGATGGCTGGATGGCATCACTGACTCAATGGATGTGAGTCTGAGTAAACTCTGGGAGTTGGTGATGGACAGGGAGGCCTGGCGTGCTGCGATTCATGGGGTCGCAAAGAGTCGGACATGACTGAGCGACTGATCTGATCTGCAGCATCATTTAAATGTAAAGTATTTAATTGCAAATTATGACATTTGCTTTTGTTAACATTTTTGATCCAAATATGAGATCTGTATGTAAATGAACCTAATTGTTGGTCACCCGGGTTTTAGTCAAAGTGGTAAAACTATAGTATAAACCCAAATGAGGAAAACACAGCAACTGTCAGTTTCCCTTTACTCTATACACACATGCAGACACAGTTCAGTTTCAGATGGGTGTGTTTTATTTCAGTCCTGCACATGTGTATTTTATGAGGAACTTGCTGGTAAATTATGAAATTCAAATTAAGTTTTAAATTGTTCAAAAGACAGTTGGGTCCTTTAAAAATCAAATTAATCCAGCAGGAAACAAAGCCACTTTAGAAGGAAATGTTTTTGAGTCATATCAGTTTTTCATGTGGAAATCTTAGTTGAAAAGGGTAGGTAAGGCTGTAACATAGAGTAGATAAGAAAAATAAAGTTTTTTCAACATTTTGTGGCCCAAGAAGGCCCCTGCTCTTTCCCAAGTGCCCAGTTTTCCAGCTGAGGGGGTAAAGTGGCTAAGCCATCTCCTGGGCAAAACAAACAGTTACAATTGCAGGTCAGAAGAAACCCACAGACTAGAACCCTAGGATGTTAGTGGTGAAAAGGATGTGGTTTAACATCTGTTCTCTTCACTTAAAGGAAGAAAAAAGCCAAGACTAGAGTAGTGAGATGATTTGAGCAGATTAGTTGGCAGAATTTGTTTACTCATCTGTCATTCCTTCATAATAACAGAAGTATTAGTGAGAGGAACATGCATCCATCCTGCAATACGAGTCAGAAGACAAAGAAATGACAACTTAGAAATTCGTCAGTTAAAGGAGGAAGCCCCTCAGGCCACTGAGGGGGTAAGCATACACAATGTTATTAAGAATTATTAGAAACATGGAGGTCAGCAGTGGTATAGCCATCTCACACCAAGACAGAAATGGGTGATCAAAACATTAAACAATAACAGGCAATTACAAGAATAAAAGGTGACCTACTGTCCTGGTTTGCTAAAGGTTAAGAGGGTTCCCAGGACACAAGATTTTTAGTGCTAAAAACTATGTCCCAGGCAAACCATAATAAGATGCCAAAGATATTTGTCTAATTTTCAATTTTCTTTTTTTATCTTCCTTTTATTTTCAAATTTATTTATTGAAAGTGCAGTTGCTGATATTTAATAACCATACATATACATGCACATATATCCATATACAGAACAGAAGGAAGAAAACTAGAAATCCCTACCTCAATGACATTTTGTCCTAATGGAGGAAGAGAGATAGAAAATAAACACAATAAATAAATGAAACTTGAAACATATTATGGAATTCTAAGTATCATTGAAAAACTAGAACAGAGGAAAGGGATTGATCCAAGGAAGCAACTTTAAGATGTTCAGGGAAGAAGATTACTAAGAAGGTGACATTTGAACACAGACTTGAATGAGGTATTATTAAAAATAAGTCAGCAACGTGGATCACTGGGGAGAAGTGTGTTCCTGGCAAAGGGGACAACACAGACAGAGACTCTAATCAGGGAGCAAGCTTTGTATATCTGAGGGAAAGTGAAGTCCAGTGTGGGGCTGGGGACAGAGTAGTAAGAGATGAAGTCAGAAAGAAAATTCAAATACCCCTAGACTGCTTAGCTGCAGCATGTAACACTGACTAGAAAGACAAAATTAGTCATGGAGTGGTTTCATCAGGAGGAATTAGAAACTAATGCCTTCAGAGACTAACAGGCTATGGTCTCACTAAGGGATGTTTACCACAAATTATACACACAAGGTTTCAAAGACTTAGAGCTCTGATGAGTAAGAGGTTTATAGATTGAGGAGAGAGACAGTCAGTACCTACAGTGTTTAAAAATGAACATAAATAACTTTAGAAAATAACTTCTATATAACACGAACAACATCATTTTATGTTTATAGTAATTTGCTTTGTATCTCAATAAGAGGCAATAGTGATATTAACTACGGTGATATTAATAAAGAAAACTAATTGCATTTCACAAATATATGTGAACTTCAACAGTTTGTTTTAAATTTCATTACAGGGAGCTAAGCTTAGAAAAAACATTTGTTTTCTGATGCAACATGTGAAATGACTAAAAAGTCAACACACATCTTCTAAATTGAAGTGCAAGCCAAAAAATATTTTACAGATGTGTATGGTATTAGCTAGTATTTGGTCTGTAATGGTGCTGGTATGAAGAGCTAGAAATAGTACTGGGCTAATTAGAAGTCAGGAGATGTGATCTAATCCTTAGTAGCTCTCTAAATGTACATCCCAGGAGGCTCAGCTGTAAAGAATCTGTCTGCCAATGCAGGAAGTGTAGCTTCGATCCCTGGGTCATGAAGATCCTCTGGAGAAGGCAATGGCAACCCACTCCAGTATTCTTGCCTGGAAAATCCCAAGGACAGAGGACCCTGGTGGGCTACAGTCCATGGGGTCGGACATGACTTCTCAGCTAAACAACAAGCTCTCTAAATAACTTGAGAATCTTCTCCACCCCTTGCTTTCTGTTTGGATTGTTATCATGGATTGTTAATCAATCGAGTCTTGCTTCTTTTCATTCTTCTCTCCTATAGTTATCTTTCCAATTGTAAATATATTCACATGATACTATTCTCTTAAAATTCTTCAGATACTCTTTTTCAGCTTTAGAGTGAGTTCTAATCTTTATTTCATAGCATAAAAGTTATTCATAACCAGATATGTCTTGGACTCATATCCTGATAATTCTATATCTGGAATCTACATCTGTTTTCCTTTTATGCCCTCAATAATGCCATTTCCTCTGTCTACTAGTGTTTCTCCTATCCTTATTCTAACTATTTTCTCATCTCCTTCAATCCTTGTTCAATATTCAATTCTATGAAACTTTTCTTTACATTTCCCCCCACTCCACTCCTCCTCTGTCTCTGAAACAGACCCCTTAAACGTGCTATCATACTGGATTTTAATAGATTCTTTACTTCTCTAGGTTGTCACAGAGCGCCAGATTGAGCTCCCTGTATCATGCAGCGACTTCCCACTAGCTATCGGTTTTACACATGGTAATGCATGTGTTTCAATGTCACTCTCTCCTTCCACTCTCTCCTTCCCCTGCCATCTCCACAAGTCTGTTCTCTGTGTCTGCATCTCTGCTCCAACCCGGCAGATAGGTTCATCGGTACCATTTTTCTAGGTTCCATATATATGTGTTAATATACAATATTTGTTTTTCTCTTTCTGACTTACTTGCAATCATGCATTTTAAAATTTCATTTATAATTATGAAATAACCAATCAAATCTAAATATTAAATAATGAAGTAGATAACGTTCTGTAGCACTGGCTTTCAGATTCTTTTATTAGCACCACTAAGTGGCCTAAGATCTCATACAAAATATACAAACTAGTAAAAGTACAAATTATTGCTACTCAGGTTGAAGCTGAAATAGAGATGTCCAGCCTTTCACGCTTATTTTCCTTACTTTCCTCTTGTGGGACTGCAATATATATTTGCCATATTATTTAAGAATATTCAATTCTGCTTTGTAGAAAACAAAATGAAATGAATGAAATTCACAAGAAGTATTAAGATGAGATAGTGAGCAAGCAAGTAGTTTTAGAGACTTAGGTAAAATTCATGTGTTATATATAGATAAAAAGTAAATTAGTAACTTGGAAGGTAAGGATATCTCTATTATAGACAGAGAGTAAATGGAATATATGATTTAAAGGTGAATGGAATAAACAGAAGTATCATTTATAGATGGAAAGAGAAGGACCAAGTCACAAGGCATAAATCATGACACCTTCAGATTGAAAGGAACATCATCACTAAGCCAGCCACCCATTTGTGACACACATCGTGGCTCATGCTGGTTCCATACGTGTTCTGCCTCACATGTACAGAGAAAAGGCAAAGCTGTTCACCAGGTCATATGAAAGTGACAGCAAATGACTAGGTCCTCCTCCTACAGAACAAGAGTGTGCTGGTATCAAGCACCTACCTTCCCTAAGCCCCCTTGCTCAATGTAACATTTGATCACATCTTCAGGAAGCAAGTCTGATGTAGCTGAGAGAGACGCAGAACAAATACAAATTCTGAAATACAGGATTCGGATAGTATTCTATCCCAAGTATGTTAAGCTATCTTCTGCTCTTTCCCTTGCTTCTTGCTGCGTGTTTTCTTTTGGTTCAATAAACCATTTGACTCAAGTATCTTTGGGTCTGTGAGTCTTTCTGTCCTTTCATTCCTGAGAATATTCTGTCAGTTACTAAGCTTACAGGCAACCATTGCCTCAACACAATTTCCCAGATAACAGGGGCCCTGGAGACTGTTATCTGTTTGGAAAACACAATTATAATGCAGTCTTACAAATCAATAAATATTCATCTACTTGTTAAGCCTTTCACTAATCTTAACTGTTATCAATCATGATTTAATTTAACATGGCTTTTATAGCATTCCCAGACTACATTAGAACACTTTGTTTTTAAAAAATGTACTCTGAATTCCTTTCTAGGAATCTTATCCCTTACAGGAAGTGCTAGTATAGCGCTCTGACATTTCATGACAGCTTGGCATCAAAATACATTCAACATTTCTCTTAAGCTTTTAGGGCTGTCCCTCTGACTCACACATTTTATTATTCCATTAAAGGCATAGCACATAAAGGAATAGTTTAATTTTCATTATTTCTGATGAAATTTTCATCACAAAACTTACTACTTCTGATGAGATTTCAAAACAAAACAATTTGTAGATTACTTTTCAAATAGACATAGATAATCTGCATCTTTTCTGAGACTATAAACATAATACAGACTCCTAGAGTTTTATATTAGGAGTTTATATTTTTATTTATACTTATAATGACTCGTAGAGTCATTATATTAGGTTGAACCATATGAAAATAACATTTTTTCAAATTTAATAAATACTGGCACCTTTGTATAATTCAAGTTAATAGATCTGCTGATCTAACCATTATCTGGTTTGTGCTTAGCTGCTCAGTCATATCTGACTGTTTGTGACCCCATGGACTGTAACCCACCAGGATCCTCTGTCCATGGGGATTCACCAGGCAAGAGTACTGCAGAGGGTTACCATGCCTTCCTCAGGGGATCTTCCCAACCCAGGGATCAAACCCAGGTCTCCCGTATTACAGGCAGATTCTTTACCATCTGAGACACCAGGGAAGCCCATTATCTGGTTTAAGCACCTTGATTAATCATTTTTCTGCATCTGATTGAGAACTATAAACATTTCAACTGGCTCTTAAAGCAATTCCTTCCATTATTGAACAATTTTTACTTATGGAAAGTTCTTTCTAAACTTGAATTAATAAATCTGTATCACTATAATTTCAGTACATAAAAAGGGTGTTTATATTCTTTATCATGCATGCCAGAACACTTCCGAGAATGAAATAGGACACCCTTAGTAAACATGGGGAGATAGCAAGTATAAATTAAGATAATGCCAGGCAAATAAGTAAATAGCATCCTACATATGGGTCATAATGAATTTATATGATTCCTCCTTTACAAACTATTCTTTCAAATAACTGATGATTTCCAAATACTATCGCTGTTTTCTCCTGTCTTCATGAAATTAAATACAACCATGTTGTTTTAGATCATCCCTCTGCTGGCATGACTCTGAGCATTACACATTTAACTCAGCTGAGTATAAATATATTAACTATGTATTACAAAGCAAGGAGAATCAAATTAAACTAAATCTTCTAAACCAAAGCCTCTCAATCACAAAATGAACATAAAACTAATGGAAAAGCACCTTCCTAAGTTAATTCTTGCCTGTGAATCACTGACTCCACATGTGCCCTATCTTTCCTTCTTCCTGTTTATACTATATTCTTCTTAACTCCCCCGCCTCCTTACCAGTTTCCAGGGCCTGTAATAACAGAATTAATATTGTTTAGATTTGTGCTTTTTTCTCAATATTAAAAATGTGCTGACTCATCCTAGAATCCTGATTGAATATAATACAAAAATCGTCTTGCTAGTTCCCTTGCATAGAAAGGTATTCCTCATTTTTTATTGCCCTCAAGGAAACTGAACTCAAAGTAGGAGATGAAGAGAGTGCATGGAACTTATTAACAGGGCTTTGCACCCGGTAAACACTCAATAAACCAGTGGTTCTCACCTCTGCTGTTTACCACATTCTTCCTAGGTGTGTAGCCAAATGTTGAAAGATGCTAAAGTGTGTGCAACATGCAGGAATTTGCCTCCTAAGTACTAAAAGAGGTTCACGCGGCAATAAACAGTTATATTCAGTGACACACTGGTGAAAGGTGATGACATGAATTCTGTGCAGTTGTGATTACTTTTATAGGAGTAGACTCTGTGAGAAGTATCTCTACTGGAGTAGTTTTGAAAATTTAATTATTCCTTCTGTGTTTAGCAGTATTCTTTTTAAAATATTCTTTCAAGGGAGACTCCAAAACTTCTAGTGTTAAAAAGAGTTTGCTTCAAACATGTAAAGTATGAAATCCACTGTAATAAACATTTGTAGAGAGGTGATTGACCAAAATATTAAAAAGAAGAGAAAAAAGAAATAGAATGAGGGGTGTGTTCCTATGAGCCTTTACAGGTGAAGTGACATTTCTGTGAATACTGAATCTAAAATCACAGTAATCTATTACCTATGACTTGCCTATTTTTTTAATCAGACAACTTTAAAAACTCTAAACTACCTCTATATAACATAATAGTATCTTCTCCCCCCAATTAATTTAATAATCTATCATTCTGAAATTTTAAAAATGAACTAAGTGTTAACAGAATCTTTGAAGTACTATGGTGATAGTGAGAAATACAGTGTGAAATTTGAAGTTCATTTCACATTAAGAGATATTTCAAATATGAGAAGTCAATCTGTTTATGTAAAGCTTTATTTTTGGACATTATCTGTCCCTTTAATAGAACATCATTTCCTCAGACTCCATGGGTTACTATGGCATCCTGCTTATGTTTGCTCCTGCTAATGTTCTTGAGTCCATTAATGTTCGATTGTAAAATTGTTTTGACTACTAGACTTGGCAGTCGTGGCTAATGTGGGATGAAGAGACCAGCTCCTTCAGCAATCAGAGTGGTACAGAAATAAACAGATGAAGGCGTCATGGTCACAAGCCCATGTTAAGTCATCACAGGCTTTTTTATTATGACAGGATAGCTGTAAACCTGACAAAATACTACAAACTATAAAAGCAAGATTCAAGTACTTGTTGACCATCTTTCTTCAAATTACTGTTGGCCACTATGGCAAAAAGCAGAGTACTTCTTTTGGTCAAGAATATTTAATAGTTCATAAAATTGGCAATTTAGAAAAATTAACAAGCCTGTTTTATTGATTCTTTTGATTTGGAAAACAGATGAAAAGATGAAAAAAAAGTATATGCCAAATGAGTGTGAATAGTAAGGATCCTTGAGATAAGAGCCATCTCTTATTGATTTGTTATTAAACCTTTTAACTATTTTGACTCCTATGACAACAGTCAGTTATGAAATAATTTGCTCCTTTGTTCTCAGGGCATGATACAATCGGCAAATTTGCTCACCATGGTTTCTAGAATCCTTTTATCTTCCTCTATTTCTATTTCAAATATATATTAAAATTTTAGAATCTGTATTAAACACTGGAAACAACACAATAAATTTTAAATTTTTGTGATGAGAAACTGTTTTCCCATCAAAATCAGTGAGGTAGAATTTAAGAATGTTCCTGCATTTCAGGTACTTAATTTCTTGACAGAACAGTCCTGACAAATATATTTAGCAAAATATATTTTGTGAATTGCATGTGGTGGAAACAGTGACATTTATACATTAGGGTGAGTTTTAAAAATCCAACTATTCTTTAATATCTTAAAAATAATAGAATAAAACTATACTTTGCCTTACACAAATGATGTAAGAGACAATAATAATAAAATATCATATCTGACTTCATGATTCACTCTTACATCTGAAAGTAAACTTTGAAATATCTGTCTAGCATTCTTATTTCTTGTCTGTTTTTTTTTTAAACTTTTATTATGGAAAATTTAAGACATACAAAAGAAGAGCAATTAGCATAATAAACTCCCATGCACACACAATTCAGCTTTAACAATTATCAGCATATGCTGATCTTTTTCTCATCTGTCTCCACCTCACTTATATTTAAAACAAATCTCACACTTAGTATCACTTCCAGTATTTACCCTTTTGTATGTATTATTAGTAGGTAACACTTTGTGCATAACATTTCCTAATTTCATTATCACACTTTACAGTATTACTAATGATTCCTCAATACCATCAAACAGTTAATGTTCAAATTTTATGATTTTCTCACACATTTTTTTCCTTCAGTTTGTTATTTAAATCAGGAACAGTCCCATCCCCCACCCCCAAAATGTCTGTTAAGTCTCTTTTAATCTCCCCATGCCTTTTTATTCCTGCCAAGTATTTGTTGGGAAAAAAAGTCATGTCATTTGTCCAGTAAAATTCCCATACTTAGGATTTCATGAATTTTCTCCTTCTTATCACCTCTCTTTTTTTAAAAAAAAAACAGAAGATTGTACTGGGGCTAAAAGAGACTAAAGGACTCATTGGTTGTTCCACAATTAAATTACAGAAGCATAGGACTGGAATTCAGATTCTCTGCTGTTGAATCTAGAGCCTTATACAAGTGAGGAACAGAAAGAGCAAAAGTCTGGAGATTGACACTTTGGGCTAGGTGCCCAGTTCTATTGACCTTAGACCTATTGCCTAAACTCTCTGAGCCTCATTTTCCACATTTAAAAAATCACAATAATAAATTCCTTCTTTGCCCATAAAGTGTTCATTGAATGGTAGCTACTTTTAAATCAATATTTCAAGTTATATTATTTGCATCTGGAAAATACTATGTTGGTTTTAATCTAAAATATCAGCATATTTTGGTTTCTCTACAGGCTTAGTGGGAAAAGTCACTAGATTTTTTGAATATCAAAGTAAACAGTGGTCATTGTTTCCTGTGAATTCCCTGGCGGTCCAGTGACTAAGCCTCCATTGTTCCAATGCAAACCTGCATGCAGGACAAGAGAAACAGAACTGGGCGGGAAACAACGGGCTGGTTCAAAATTGGGAAAGCAATACATCAAGGCTGTATATCGTTACCCTGCTTATTTAATTTATATGCAGAGTACATTATGTGAAATGCTGAGCTGAATGAAGCACAAGCTGGGATCAGGATGGCCGGGAGAAATATCAACACCCTCAGGTATGCAGATGATACCATGTTAATGGCAGAAAGCAAAGAGGAATTAAACAGCTTCTTGAAGAAGGTGAAAGAGGAGAGTGAAAAAATTGGCTTAAAGCTCAACATTAAAAAAACTAAAATCATGGCATCTGGTCCCATCACTTCATGGCAAATAGTGTGGGGGAAATGGAAGCAGTGACAGATTTTATTTTCCTGGGCTCCAAAATCACTGGCAACAGTGACTACAACCACAAAATTAAAGACATTTGCTCCTTGGAAGAAAAGTTATGACAAATCTAGACAGTAAAGCAGAGACATCACTTTGTCAACAAAGATCCGTCTAGCCAAAGCTATGGTTTTCCAGTAGTCATGTACAGATGTGAGAGTTGGACCATAAAGAAGGCTGAGTGCTGAAGAATTGATGCTTTTGGACTGAAGTGTTGGAGAAGACTCTTGAGAGTCTCTAGGACAGCAAGAAAATCAAACCAGTCAATCCTAAAGGAAATCAACCCTGAATATTCATTGGAAGGACTGATGCTAAAGCTGAAGCTCCAATATTTTGACCATTTGATGCAAAGAGCAAATTAGTTGGAAAAGATCCTGATGTTGGGAAAGACTGAGGGCAGGAGAAGAAGGGGGCAAGAGATGACAAAATGGTTGGATGACATCACTGACTCAATGGACATGAGTTTGAGCAAACTCCAGGAGATAGTGAAGGGGAGGGAAGCCTGGCATGCTGCAGTTCATGGGGTCACAAAGAGTTGGATATTACTTTGTGACTGAACAACAACAACAATTGTCTACTAACTTTGGTTCTATCCCCATCTTTCTAACCCAGATTTTATCCAATTTAGCAAGCCTGATTTGGCAGGATGTTTGTTATTCCTCCTTAGCTCTCCATTCCATCTGTCTCTACACTAATCTATACCCTAAAAGGCACCTAGCAGGTGTCCTGAACTCAGTGACTCCATTTTCTCCTTTCACCACCTAGAACAATATATCATTACTAAGTTAATCTTCTTGACACACTCTTTTAATACAATAGCTTCTCATCACACATGTTTTGTAATTGTTTAATTTTGCTAAAATCTATTTACATTTGCATGACATAAAATTAAGGTCAGCCTACTTACAATAAAATTGTTTAATTGCTAAAAATGTAGCTGCAATAATAAGTAAAGTGATCCTTTTCCAGTTTAATAAAGGTTTTATTGGAAAAAGGGAGGGATGCCTTGATATAGATACATCCTTACCAAGATCAGCTAAAGTGGATTTCAGGTCTCTGGAGTGTTATAAAAATGAAGGAAGCAGAATATTTGGTTGGAGAAGTGATTAACAAGGATAAATCCTGCAGCATGGTCAAGGAAAGTGAGAAGAAAAGGAGACTCAGAAACTAAAAATGGGCCATCAAGTGATAACCACAAGACCTTGGAGCAGTTTCATTGATATGATAAGAACTAAAGGCTTCCCTGGTGGCTCAGACAGTAAAGAACTCATCTGCAATGTGGGAAACCTGGGTTCGATCCCTGGGTTGGGAAGATCCACTGGAGGAGGTCATGGCAACCCACTCCAGTATTCTTGCCTGGAGAATCCCCATGGACAGAGGAGCCTGGCGGGCTACAGTCCATAGGATAGCAAAGGAGAGACTAAGCACAGCACACACAGAAAACTAAACTGCAGTGGCATAAGGAAAAAAGTATAAACTATGATTTTTTTTCTTTTCTTTTTTTAAAAATTAATTGATTTATTTTAATTGGAGGATAATTACTTTACAATATTGTGGTGGTTTTTGCCATACATTGACATGAATCAGCCACGGGTGTACACGTGTCCCCCATTGCGAAGCCCTCCTCTCACCTGCCTTCCCATCCCATCCCTCTGGGTTGTCCCAGTGCACCGGCTTCGAGTGCCCTGTTTCAGGCATCAGACTTGGACTGGTCATCTATTTCACATATGGTAATATACATGAGAAACTATGAATTTAAATTAAGTTTGTTGGCAGCAGAAAGACTACAGATGAATTCACAACTTCAAATGAAGGTAAGTATGAAGAAAGTCTTGAAAAGAAATTTCAGATTTTCCTTTTCAGATAAGAGGAGAAAAAGTGGCTAATTAATTAGATAAACTTTGAGATGAAGATGGATGAAATTAATAGGGACTATACCTAATGGATTCCAGTTTTTTTTAATCTGGATATTCAAATAAATGGATAGCTTGTTGAGTGTTGGGTTTTGGGGAAAAGTTGTAAAGATTTCTATGAGTTAATAAGTAAATATGAATGACAACAATTAGAAATCAAGAAGGACTGACTGTGACTGGAAGCTTTCCTAAGAATGACCTGCAATGATGTCAGGCAGTCCATCCTGAGCACCATTTGGACCAGAAGCAGGCTGAGAGGAAGCTGATGATTGACTCTAGAAGGCAGGACCCAAAGAATGTGAGGAGACTGTTGTTACTGGTGAGACTGCTGTTAAAGAGATTAAAACACTCTCCGATCAGGGCAAGGAGAGAAAGAAAGCCAAGAGTAGGCAACAAACTGGAAAGAAGAATTATGAACAGCTAGAGGATTTCCAGAGGAGAAGGCAATGGCAACCCACTCCTGTGCTCTTGCCTGGAAAATCCCATGGACGGAGGAGCCTGGTAGGCTGCAGTCCATGGGGTTTTTAGGAGTCGGACACGACTGACTGAGCGACTTCACTTTCACTTTCCACTTTCATGCATTGGAGAAGTAAATGGCAACCCACTTCAGTGTTTTTGCCTGGAGAATCCCAAGAACGGCGGAGCCTGGTGGGCTGCCGTCTATGGGGTCGCCCAGAGTCGGGCACGACTGAAGCAACTTAGCAGCAGCAGCAGCAGCAGCAGAGGATTTCAGGCAAGGATAGGAAGAAAACTGTGGCCAGAAAAGAACTTTCAAAACTCAAGATCTCAAAAATAGGACTATGGGAGTGGGATGCTGAAATCATTTCCCCATTGGTGGGGAAATCACTGGATTAGAGAATTTATTAAGAGTTTGTTAAATGGACTATTACTGAGGATACTGAAACTATGATCTTTTAGATGCCTTCAGGGACCTTCCATCAAAGACCAAACAAAGAGGAAAGGAAAAAGACTTCAGAGAGAAGCTTTATAAGGTTTACCATGAGATGGAAAAGAAGAAAGGGAGAATGAATCAAATGGGATACATTAACATGTCTGAGAATTACAAAGAGAAAAAACTTTCCCAGAGGTACACGCTAAGCACACAGTCTCTGCCTATCCAAAGTAGCAGCTGGGTAGAATCACAACTTAACGTCACACAATTCTAACATCACTGAAAAACACTAAAACAACAGTCCCAAAAAAGATCATGGAAAAAGTGGTTATAAAATATGTATTATAAACATTTATTAAATATAGATTTCTTCCATATTAAATTACTCTTTTAATACCTACAGGCATCAGTTTCTATTTAAGATGAAGATCCTGCCAACTTTTGTTTTGTTAAGGAAAGAAAATCAGAAGAAACTTCCAAGCAATATCTTATTTGAAATGTTATTTTTAAATATGACTATCAGGTCTCTTGAGATGAAAACTTATTCTGATAAATGTTTACTATTAACAGGATTGAGGGAGCTGAGTGAAGGCAAAGGACTGTACTGAAATAAGATATCAACAATTGCAAATAAAAGTAAGAGCAAACTCTCCTGCTTTATCTCAGCAGACACTGTGAATTGTTTGAAACAGTGAAAATGTGAAAATAGTAATGACAAGGAATTAAGCAAATATCACTGTTAAACACCACTATCATAGCAGTTCCTTAAGTACAAAGGAAGCGGAGCATTCTGAATTAGTGAGGAACCCAGGACCAGGAAGGGTAGAGACGCGAGACACAAACTTCAGCCCAGGCCTGGCTCTTCAGGGTGCAAATGCACAATGTCTAAGAAGGTGCAATGCCACAACCTCTGCTTCAGATTCAAAATCCTTTCATTCTAGATAACCAATCTGAGAATACTGGAGAACCACAGGGAATTTCAGAACCATGTTGAATGCTCAAGAGTAAGGCAGACAAGTGGCTATCACCTGGGGAGCATTCCCATAAGCAGAAAATGCTCAAACACCAACCTGAAGCATAAGGCAAAACTATTTCCTGGACAGAGGAAAGACTGGACACGACAACCCAGAAGCAGGGATGGCATACGGACAGAGACTGAGGTTGGCAATATGTACAGGTGAGGCATCTACTCATTACTTGTGGAAGGGGACTAAGACAAAAGTCCAGCTGTCAAATTTCATTGGAATAAACACATAATCTGTGTTTTACTGTATGTCAATTATGCCTCAATCAATTAAACAGAATTGAAATTAAACCGCATGATTTCTAGGAGTCCCTTTCTATTCTAAAATTTTCATCAAAACTGTAACAATATTCCAAGTATTAGCTTCCATGAAAATAATTATTGAAGGGACTCCATAGATTATACTTAGAGCTATTTGCATGTTATTATTTTAGAAGTTTAACATCACATAACTCTTTAATGAGTTTCAAATTGCAACTAATGAGCTGTGACTCAGATGTCTTTCACTGTATTATTCAAAGGCTCTCAATCTTCCCAACTTCTCATTTCATCTCCAGTCAGAACTATATTATTATTAAAATCCCACTTTTTATTACAAATCTTTGTGATGACGTCTTTTTATTATCCAATATTATCTTATTTTTAAGAGCCAATACTATTTTCACATAACTTTATCTGCAACAAAACTGGGTGGTTTCTAATCTGATCATGGCATTTGCTTAGACTTCCAACATGACTGACAAAATTACACCCAATAAGTGGGAATTTATTTACTTATTTTAAAATTTATTTTTAAATTTCATTTTTACAAATATTAAGCTATTAAAAATGAGAACAGAAAAAACATTTTGGTTAAATCTCATTTATAACAACTATCAGAATTTAAAATAAACTATATCCTTTTTTAATAGTACAAAGAATATTTTCCGAAACTTACTTTGTCTTTGAGATAAATCTCACATGCTACAGCAACACCAATTTTTCATAATTATCTTCCACTTACTGATCTAAGTTGAACATAGTGAATCTCAACCCCTTTCAAAGAAATTATCCTAGAGCCACTTTAATACATACTTCACGCCAAGTGACTTCACAAGATAGAATAATGGTATCATTACAATTTTCTAAAGTGAGTTTAATAAAGCAATCACAAGTGGCCTGAAATGTTAAAAGTCAGATATTAGATGCAATTTCTTTTCACTTTCTCGATCTTGGCACAAATTAAGATGTGAGTCGTTTTTAAGTGAAATTGTGTGAGTATAAAACTACTGAGAGAGACCATGAGAGCTCATGCCCTGCTGACACAGGCTCTACAGATTCTTTCCTTCAAACTCAGAAACGACACAATCCCAGCTGCTCAAATGTCTGACCAAAACGAGGGCTTGGAAGAGTTCCATCTGGCTGAACTTTAACAGCACAAACAGGAATAAAGCAATGCTCACAGGCAAGGATTTTGTAGGAGTAAATAATCCTGCAAATGGAGGAAATAAAAATGCATCATTCTGTAAAGTTTAGGTAGAAAGAAATGTACAGTAACATAATATAAAATAAATATTTAAGCATAAAGTGTTAACAGGGCTGTTCTTACTTCAAAGATAAACATGCATTGTTTATAAAATATCTTTTCTTTTCAAAAGTGGATATTTGTCAGGATCATCTTTCTTTGGCCTAAAGAAGTCAGTGTGGATTCTGTCAAGATGAAATATTTTCTGTTCATTTGTGATGGTCCAAGGACTTGAATGAACACCTTACTTTGCAGCAAACCATAGGCTAACCTGAAGAATCTGGAACACCATCAATATGACACACTTCTAAGCATTATAGATCAGATCCACCAAGATCTTATTCTCTTCCTTTTCTTTTGTCTTCTCTTCCTATACCTTCTCTTCAGGCTCTCCATTATAGTCCCCTGCTCTATCACATACCTCTGCCTTTATTCCTGCTTGCCCTGATCTCCTCTCCAAAACTAGTTCATCTTAGAAACCCAGCTGTTCTTTAAACTTTCCAAGTTTTCTTTCTCTCCTGTCTTGGTAGAACAGACTATTGCCTCTACCCATTCATGCCACCATGATACATCTCCTTATTTATTTTGAGAACAATAGCATGTCTGCTAATTTTTTTTACCAAATTAAAAAGCTAGTTACAAGTTATCTCACACAGAAAAAGTCTCAATAAATTCCAGAAGGTTTAAACTGTATCAAGCATCTTTTCCCAAAACAATGGTATGACACTAGAAAAGAATCACAAGAATAAAAAAAGCATGAAAAACCAAAAAATATAGACATGAAACATGCTGCTAAACAACAAATGGGCCATCAGAGAAATCAAAGTTAAAAGCTTTTCTTCTAAGACTGGGAACAAGATAAGGATGCTCAATTTTGTCACTTTTATTCAACAGAGTATTGAAAATTCTAGCCACAGCAATTAATCAAGAAATAGAAATAAAAGGGATGCAAATTGAAAGGAAATAGTAAAACTGTCACCATTTGCAGATGACATAATGCTACATATAGAAAATCCTAAAGACTCCACCAAAAGAGTGGTAAAGTTATTAAATGAATTCAGCAAAGTCACAGGATATAAAATAAATATACAGAAATCAGTGGCATTTCTAATAACAAACTAGCAGGAAAAAAATTAAGACAATCTCACTTACAATTTCATCAAAAAGAATAAAATACCTAGGAACTATTCTAACCAAGAAGGTAAAAGACTTGCACTCAGAACACTTTAAGACACAGATGAGAGAAAATTGAAGAGTACACACCAAAAAATGGAAAGATATTCAATATTCATGGATTGGAAGAATCAATACTGTTAAAGTATCTATATGCCCCAAAACAGTCTATAATTTGATGTAATCTCAATCAAATCCCAATGGCATATTTCACAGGACAAAAACAAATCATTCTAAACTTTGTAACAGAACCACAACAGATCGAATAGCCAAAACAATCTTGAGAAAGAAGAACAAAGATGAAGGTATCATGCTCCCTGATTTCATACTACAAAGCTAAAGTAATCAAAACAGTAAGGTACAGGCATGAAAAACAGCAGATAAACCAGTGGAACAGAATAAATTTCTGAGAAATAAACCCACACACATGTAGTCAACTGATCTTTGATACCAAGAATACACAATGAGAGATAGTCTTCTTAACAAATGGTGTTAGGAAAACTGAATATCTACATGTAAAACAAAGAAATTGGATCTTTATTTCACAACATACAGAAAAACTGATATGAAAAGGCAATCTAATAATTTATTTGCAAATATTTGCAAACCATACACCCATCAGATAAATAAAGGGTTAACATCCAAACCCTATAAAGAATCCATATACCTCAACAGCAAAAAAGTAAATAATCCTATATAAAATAGGTAAAGGACCTAAACAAATGTTTTGCCACCCATCTTTCAAGACACAAAGTCCTTCCTGAAATTCTTCTCCCACTCTCAAGATCATCTCCTTTTATGAATTCCTAAGAACTTCTTGTCTGCGCCAGTTGTTTTGCCATAATATTTATTCTATCATCTCTAATGTCATCTTGAACTATTACTTAACTCATTTCTATATATGGATTATAGATTCATTAAGGACAGAGATCATATCCTAAATATAGGGAATGATTACTATATGAATTATTTGAATTTTCATAGTTATAAAGAAACTTTATGTCTAATATAATACAACCATCTATTTGCCATGACGTGATGGGACCAGATGCCATGATCTTCGTTTTCTGAATATTGAGTTTTAAGCCAACTTTTTCACTCTCCTCTTTCACTTTCATCAAGAGGCTTTTAGTTCTTCTTCACTTTCTGCCATGAGGGTGGTGTCATCTGCATATCTGAGGTTATTGATATTTCTCCTAGCAATCTTCATTCCAGCTTGTGCTTCCTTCAGCCCAGCGTTTCTCATGATGTACTCTGCATAGAAGTTAAATAAGCAGGGTGACAATATACAGCCTTGACGTACTCCTTTTCCTATTTGGAACCAGTCTGTGGTTCCATGTCCAGTTCTAACTGTTGCTTCCTGACCCACATACAGATTTCTCAAGAGGCAGGTCAGGTGGTCTGGTATTCCCATCTCTCAGAATTTTCCACAGTTTATTGTGATCCACACAGTCAAAGGCTTTGGAATAGTCAATAAAGCAGAAATAGATGTTTTTCTGGAACTCTCTTGCTTTTTCCATGATCCAAGAGATGTTGGCAATTTGATCTCTGGTTCCTCTGCCTTTTCTAAAACCAGACTGAACATCTGAAAGTTCACAGTTCATGTACTGTTGAAGCCTGGTCTGGAGAATTTTGAGCATTACTCTACTAGTGTGTGAGATGAGTGCAATAGTGCGGTAGTTTGAGCATTCTTTGGCATTGCCTTTCTTTAGGATTGGAATGAAAACTGACCTTTTCCAGTCCTCTGGCCACTGCTGAGTTTTCCAAATTTGCTGGCATATTGAGTGCAGCACTTTCACAGCATCATCTTTTAGGATTTGAAATAGCTCAACTGGAATTCCATCACCTCCACAAGCTTTGTTCATAGTGATGCTTCCTAAGGCCCACTTGACTTCACATTCCAGGATGTCTGGCTCTAGGTGAGTATGAGTGATCACACCATCGTGATTATCTGGGTCATCAAGATCTTTTTTGTACAGTTCTTCTGTGTATTGTTGCCATTTCTTCTTAATATCTTCTGCTTCTGTTAGGTCTCTACCATTTCTGTCCTTTATTGAGCCTATCTTTGCATGAAATGTTCCCTTGGTATCTCTAATTTTCTTGGAGATCTCTAGTTTTTCCCATTCTATTGTTTTCCTCTATTTCTTTACACTGATCACTGAGGAAAGTGGTCTTATCTCTCCTTGCTATTCTTTGGAACTCTGCATTCAAATGGGTATATCTTTCCTTTTCTCCTTTGCTTTTTGCTTCTCTTCTTTTCACAGCTATTTGTAAGGCCTCCCCAGACAGCCATTTTGATTTTTTGCACTTCTTTTTCTTGGGGATTGTCTTGATCCCTATGTCCTGTACAATGTCACAAACCTCGGTCCATAGTTTATCAGGCACTCTATCAGATCTAGTCCCTTAAATCTATTTCTCACTTCCACTGTATGATCGTTAGGAATTTGATTTAGGTCATAGCTGAATGGTCTAGTGGTTTTCCCTACTTTCTTCAATTTAAGTCTGAATTTGGCAATAAGGAGTTCATGATTTGAGCCACAGTCCAAAATCACTGCAGATGGTGACTGCAGCCATGAAATTAAAAGACGCTTACTCCCTGGAAGAAAAGTTATGACCAACCTAGACAGCATATTAAAAAGCAGAGACATTACTTTGCCAACAAAGGTCCATCTCGTTAAAGCCATGGTTTTTCCAGTAGTCATGTATGGATGTGAGAGTTGGACTATAGAGAAAGCTGAGCACCAAAAAATTGATGCTTTTGAACTGTGGTGTTGGAGAAGACTCTTGAGAGTCCCTTGGACTGCAAGGAGATCCAACCAGTCCATCCTAAAGGAAATCAGTCCTGAATATTCATTGGAAGGACTGATGCTGAAGCTGAAACTCCAATACTTTGGCCACCTGACGCAAAGAGCTGACTCATTTGAAAAGACCCTGATGCTGGGAAAGATTGAAGGCAGGAGAAGAAGGGGACGACAGAGGATGAGATGGTTGGATGGCATCACTGACCCAAAGGACATGAGTTTGAATAAGCTCTGGGAGTTGGTGATGAACAGTGAGGCCTGGTATGCTGCAGTCCATGGGGTTGCAAGGAGTCAGACACAACTGAGTGACTGAACTTAAAGCAAATAGTCATTTGAACAATCTATGTTTCTTTATAGTATAATTTGTGTAAACAACTTTTAAAATGTTTTTAAAAGAACAAGTATCTAAAAGAACAAATATCTAAATTATTCAGTTGCATTGAATCTAAAACTTTGTGAGACATTATTCATTTCGTATACACTAAAAAAGAAACAAAAATTGTCAGTTAAACTGTAAAAGAATGACTTCACAATATTCCTGCATGACACTGATGATCACTTTGGAATACTTATCATCACTTTGGTATTTATTTCACCAATCCAGGTGATTTTGGAAACTGCTATTACTTTCAGTTGTATTAGGTGGAAAGTAAAAGCAATGTTTGTGCATATACCTAAGGAAAGACATAGCACAGTTTTATCTACCTGTGTTTCTCACCTCTGAAATCTCTTCAAGCCTTTGGTTATTGATTTGCAAGAAAATGGATAATTGAGGTCATTTACCCATAGTGAATGCATGCATACTCAGTTGCTAAGTTGTGTCTGACTCTTTGCCACCCCATGGACTGTAGTCCACCAGGCTCCTCTGTCCATGGGATTTCCCAGGCAAGAATACTGGTGTGGGTTGCCATTTCTTTCTCCAGGGTAGCTTCCTAATCCAGGGATCAAACCCACGTCACCTGCATTAGCAGGAGGGTTCTTACCACAAAGCCACCTGGGGAGCCACAGTGAATATTTTGCTACAGTGTCAAATATAGGGCCCACTGCTCTGTTTTCATGCCTTTCTTCACAGACAATTAATAACTCATCCTGAGTTGATGAGAAGACGAATGGGAAAAATAACAAAACTTACAAATGGGCTGGCAATTATGTCATATAAAATTGCTGCTTTTGTAGGCCAAAAAATGTTGATATCAGTTTCATATTGTTTAACCTAATATGTCATGATTGTTGTCTTCTCAAAAAGTATCATAAGATATCATTTATTAAAAGATACAACCTAATTTCAGGTATATTGTAATCCAGGGGATTATATATCATTGCAATGAATGGGGGGCGGGGAATGATATTTTTCAGCAAGTTCTTTCCCAGAAAAAAAAGTTACACATAATTTTTATTGTCAGTGTCAGATATAAGGGAAAATTTCTGGGATAATAAACCAGACTAGGATAGAAATTTCATTAAGTGTTTCAAAAATCAGAAAAAATACCCTCCACCAACTGTACCAATACTCCAGTGTCTTTTTTATCTCTTTTTTCATCACTTTGTACCACACAACGGAGTAACATGAAAAGCAAGTTCTAACTCTTCTCCTGAATGATAAATTCTTTAAAGCATGAGTCTCTAGACTCGGGGTCAGAGAATGGTACCACCTGTCAGACCAGGGTCAGCATTAGTTTAGAAATAAAAGGCACAATAAATGTAATGCATTTGAATCATCCCTGAATCATCCTCCCACCCCATCCGTGGAAAATCTGTCTTCCACGAAACTGATTTCTGGTGCCAAAAAGGTTGGGGATCACTGCTTTAAAATCAAGACAAGTTCTAGATCACCTTTGTATCTCCTTCCCCAGCTAGTATGGTACCCTGAGTAGAGAAGGTGATCAGTACCTATTAACTGCTTGAATGAATGGATGCTAGGGAACTGTCAAAGGATGATATAGTCTCTGCGCTTAAATTACTCACATCTGTTTGGACAGATGAAATTAACATACTATACTAAGTATGGTAAGATTTTAGAAAATAAAAAGTGTTATTTCCAAAGAGGTTTGCATAAAAATTTTCAACTGAGCTCAGAAAGGATGAACACAATTTAGACAGATGAGGCAAAAATGACAAGAAGTGTTTGACAATGAAAAAAAAAATAAAAGGAAATTTTAAAAAAATAAATAAATAATCTTGACTTGGATGAGGTCAGTGAGGAAATTCCTGTTTTACTCTTATAAAACAGTTTATATTTACAATGTGCTATCTTGATTATAGGGGCTTCCCAGGTGGACCTGAGTGGTAAAGAATTCACTTGCCAATGCAGGAGAAGACAAGAAAGGTGGGGATCCCCTGAAGGAGGAAATGGCAACCCACTCCAGTATTTTTACTTGAGAAATTCCATGGACACAAGAGACTAGTGGGCTACAGTCCACGGGGTCGCAAAGAGTCAGACACAACTGAGTAACTGAGCATGACTGACCGTCTTAAATTATGATCTCTTAAAAGAAAGATATTTAATATTCACTGTTAGTACTGGAAATGTACATATCTATGAATTACGATGAAAACTGTCGACCTTGACTGTGTAACTCTGATCTCTTTTGCCACTTAACTCCGATTGATATGAAAACGCAGGGTTCAACGTTGTCATAAGATGTTAATGTACCACTGCCAAACAGACTTCAAATTTATTATGCTCCTCTTCTTACTGCAGTGACCCCAGGTTAAATCATTTACCATTGACTCTCTACCCTCCACTATTTCACTTTTTAATGGATTTTTGCAAGTGTGTAGGTCAAGTTCTTTGGCAGAATAGAATTAAGACTCTTTATAAAAATATTATATTGCTTTATTTTCAGCATCATGGAACTATACACTTGGATAATTCCAATAATTTGTGATCACCTATCCACAGTGCCTGCAAGAGTGCCTGGGGAGATGGGTAACCACTTAAGTTTAAGGTCATTTTATTACTTTTATTGTAAAGGAGTATATTGCTATCTCAAATCTTGCTAGCTTTTGTGTTGCTGACATTATAGTTAAATCATACAGTTTGTATCCCATGTATTTTTCACTTTTAGAAATCTTGACCTTTTTTTCCTGAAGTTTGGATTTCAACTTGAAGTCCTATTAACTATGTAGCTCTGGGTAAATTACTAAATTGTCCTAAGCTTTAGTTTAGCTATTTATACAACTGGGCGAATAATATCTATTGACCTATTCTATCAATTAATTGACTTAACTGTCCTGACCAACAATGACTAAGTGGGCTCAAACTGGAAAATAATATTAAAGCTTTCAACATAATAGCATAGGTTTCTCTTGGAAAAAAAATTGTCTTTTAGTCCAATCTATAATTAGTAGATTTGGGGAGACTATTTTTTATTATCTAGTTCTCAACTTTTAAAAAACATTCAATTTTTCCTTCACTGATTTTTATAGTTTCTTAATACAAACTCATATACAATAAAATGTGCTTTTTTGATGTAAAATTCTATGAATTTTGGCACATGCACAGATTCATGTGTCAACCTTTACCATCACACTAATAATACAGAACAGTTCCATCAGCCAAAAAACACCCTTGTGTTGCTCTTTTGAGTCAAACCCTCCCCCAGCACTTCATCCCCAGAAATTACAGATATGTTCCTCAACTTTATGCATTTTAACAATAAAATTAATATATGGTTACTCTAAAGAGTTAAAAATATATACATTAATACATAAATTTAAAAGCCAGTGTGTTTCCATTCTTTTTACCAGTTCCGTTCATTCTAAGCTAATCAACGTTATAGTATGATATGTACCCTTCTACAACTTTATCCATGATCAATTTATAAATCATTTATATATATATATATATATTTAAATTTATAGAGTCCTATACTTTTTTTTAGTGAAACCATTTGAATGTACAATTTATAAGCTTACTTTTTCAGTATTAATATATTTGGGGAATATTTCCATATTATTTTTGGGCTTCACAGGTGGCACAGCGGTGAATCTGCCTGCCAGTGCAGGAGACATGGGTTTGATCCCTGGCTCAGGCAGATAGATCGGCTGGAGGAGGAAATGGCAATCCACTCCAGTATTCTTGCCTGGAAAATTCCATGGACAGAGAAGCCTGGTGGGCTATAGTCCACGGAGTTGCAAAGAATCAGACATGACTGAGTGACTGAAGACACCCACTAGATTAATATAGAACTCTAATTCATTCTTTTCAAGAGCTGGGGAGAAGCTTGATCATAACATGACTCACAATAATTAGTAGTAATTGATTTTAATCTTTAGTTTCTTGTTCATGTCATTGAACACGTTTCTATCAAACTATTTGAGTTTTCACATGACTAAATGAAAAGTAAGTTTCCTTGATATACAGCACATACTGAGCAAACTACATTAAAATTTCCCATTTTCTTTTCCCAAGCATTGTCTCAAGCTAGCAACCTCTATGACATGGTGGCAGTAGAGTTTTACATTTTAAAATAGACTTCTACAAAGTAAGAAATGCTTGCTTCATCTGTTTTATAGTAACTTTAGATAAACCCTTTAGGAATAATGCTCCCAGACAATGTGCCTTTGTTTACGGCTGCAGGAAGAGCTTTCCAGCATGCATATCATAACTGTCCTAATGGCAACCCACTCCAGTACTCTTGCTTAGAAAATTCCATGGATGGAGGAGCCTGGTGGGCTACAGTCCATGGGGTCACAAAGAGTCAGACACAGCTGAGCGACTGAGTGACGACCTCTTTACAGCTTGACTTGCAGGAGTCTGAATGTCTCCTTAGATGCTGTAGCCCTAATTATCTTTTCAGATTACTGAAGCACAAGCCTGAGGGGAGAGATTCAAATTAAGCCACAAAAGGACTAAGCATAGCAGTGTTTTTATTCAGAGGAATCATTCTTTTATGGACAGAAGAGAAGGTGAAATTATATATTTTGAGTTTAATACAATGAAGGGAAGGACAGGTTGGGGAAAAGGTTAGGAAAATGAGACCAAAACATCAGGCAAGAGAAGGACCACTTGCTGGGATGAATAATGGGAGGCACTATCTTGGTTGACCTGCTCTAAACTTGCTCTAAATCTGTGGAGATTTTTTCCACATAGTAGAAAATACCACCTTTGTCAAAAATATCCGCACTTTAGGCCTTCAAGTCCAGTGCAAAACATAAACAACTCCTACTAAAGGGGATTTTTTATTATTCCACTGTGTTCACATGTTGCTATAAGTCTTTATTTATGAATCATAAGTGCACATGAAAAAACTATCTCCAAGGCTTTTCTTCAAAGGCTTATTTTAATCTGGGCTATCACATATCAATAAAAAAAATTTTTTTTTAATTTATATTCTATTAGAAGAAAAGTATGCTTTGAAAATGGCTTCAGTGAATATGGACTAAGCCAAGAAGTTCCATGCTACAGACAGACTAGAAGTTCATACAAGCCCCAAACCTGGTAGCTCCATCTTTTTCTCTCTTGGATATCTTTTGACTAATGGCCCAAGAGAAGAGCAGAAGGAAATTACTATGAGAAGTATGTAAAATTGTTTACATCCTACAGAACATGTTTCAAGAGAGATGACTCATACTTTGGCACACAAAAGAACATCCCTTCTTTACCAAAAAGTCCAACTTTTTCTTTCACCTGACAGTTGCAATTTTTACTAACAGTTCACTTTTAGTTAATTTTTCAAGTCCCCCATATCTGGAAAAAAACGGTCAAATACAGGATGAAATACATCCATTTTATTGCTGTTTTTCAACTTTATTGACTAGAAGCCTTTTGAGAGAATCTTAATTAAATCATATTTTGACTAACTAATACTTAAAATTATAATTAATAATTAAATAATATATTAGACAAAAAAAAATGGTATCTTTATCCTTTTCACCTTATATCTGATCATTTCAGACCAGAGACATGGATGGGGAGGTGGACGGAGAGACCAGAGATAGAGCACAAATTAGGAGATTCAAGTCAAGGCGCTAAACAAAAGGTAAGTGCATCCTCAGTCACTAAATCAGGTCTAACTCTTGGTGATCCCATGGACTGTAGCCCACCAGGCTCCTGTGTCCACGGGATTTTCCAGGCAAAAATGCCAGTGGGTTGCCACTGCCTCCTCCAGGGGATCTTTCCAACCTAGGGATTGAATTTGGGACTCCTGAATCTCCCAAATTAGTGGGCACTTTACCACTGAGCCACTTGGGAAGCCTCCTAAACAAAAGCTAAGAGTTAGCTAATCTAGAAGATGTCAGAAGACAGAAGCAGAGCATTGAAAGGTGGATAATCCCATAGGAGTCAAAGAATAACCCAGCAGAACTGATCTCAAAAAAGTAATGAGGAAGAAACCAGGAGCAAGATGATAAAAAGCAAGCCTAACAGATGTCAGAAACTACATGAAGAGCCAGAAAGACTGAAAGTAGAATCAGAACATCTTGACACAATGGCAGTGTCAAGCCTCATCTGTGCATAAGTCCCAGTTAACTTTACCAAGTGCAAATGAAAAACTAAGGATTAGAGATAAAACCTAACACTCAACTGGTTAAGTGTGGTCCAGGAGGAACAGCAACAAAACCATCACTGGATCAGCATCTAAGTGAACCACTAGAATGTCACAGCCAGACAAAATGAAAACCACAACCACAGAAGTAACCAAACATATCACGTGGATCACAGCCTCGTCTAACTCAATGAAACTATGAGCCGTGCTGTGTAGGGCCACCCAAGATGGATGGGTCATGGTGGAATTCTGACAAAATGTGGTCCACTGGAGAAGGGTATGGCAAACCACTTCAGTATTCTTACCTTGAGAACCCCATGAACAGTATGAAAAGGCAAAAAGATACGACACTGAAAGATGAACTCACCAAGTCAGTAGGTGCCCAATATGCTACATATTGAATATGAAAAGCAGAGAAATAGCTCCAGAAGGAATGAAGAATCTGAGCCAAAGCGAAAACAACAGCACATGCTAGTAAAGTAATGCTGAAAATTCTCCAAGCCAGGCTTCAGCAATACGTGAACCGTGAACTTCCAGATGTTCAAGCTGGTTTTAGAAAAGGCAGAGGAACCAGAGATCAAATTGCCAACATCTGCTGGATCATCGAAAAAGCAAGAGAGTTCCAGAAAAACATCTATTTCTGCTTTATTGACTATGCCAAAGCCTTTGACTGTGTGGATCACAATAAACTGTGGATAATTCTGAAAGAGATGGGAATACCAGACCACCTGACCTGCCTCTTGAGAAATCTGTATGTGGGTCAGGAAGCAACAGTTAGAACTGGACAACAGACTGGTTCCAAATAGGAAAAGGAGTACGTCAAGGCTGTATATTGTCACCCTGCTTATTTAACTTATATGCAGAGTACATCATGAGAAAGGCTGGGCTGGAAGAAGCACAAGCTGGAATCAAGATTGCTGGGAGAAATATCAATAACCTCAGATATGCAGATGACACCACCCTTATGGCAGAAAGTGAAGAGGAACTAAAAAGCCTCTTGATGAAGGTGAAAGTGGAGAGTGAAAAAGTTGGCTTAGAGCTCAACATTCAGAAAACGAAGATCATGGCATCCAGCCCCATCACTTCATGGGAAATAGGTGGGGAAACAGTGGAAACAGTGTCAGGCTTTATTTTGGGAGGCTCCAAAATCACTGCAGATGGTGACTGCAGCCATGAAATTAAAAGATGCTTACTCCTTGGAAGAAAAGCTATGACCAACCTAGATAGCATATTCAAAAGCAGAGACATTACTTTGCCAACAAAGGTCCATCTAGTCAAGGCTATGGTTTTCCCAGTGGTCACGTATGGATGTGAGAATTGGACTGTGAAGAAGGCTGAGCACTGAAGAATTGATGCTTTTGAACTGTGATGTTGGAGAAGACTCTTGAGAGTCCTTTGGACTGCAAGGAGATCCAACCAGTCCATTCTGAAGGAGATCAGCCCTGGGATTTCTTTGGAAGGAATGATGCTAAAGCTGAAACTCCAATACTTTGGCCACCTCGTGCAAAGAGTTGACTCATTGGAAAAGACTCTGATGCTGGGAGGGATTGGGGGCAGGAGGAGAAGGGGATGACAGAGGATGAGATAGTTGGATGGCATCACTGACTCGATGGACGTGAGTCTGAGTAAACTCTGGGAGTTGGTGATGGACAAGGAGGCCTGGCGTGCTGTGATTCGTGGGGTCGCAAAGAGTCGGACATGACTGAGTGACTGAACTGAACTGTGGATGTGTCTGGTGGTGGAAGTAAAGTCAGGTGCTGTAAAGAACAATATTGCATAGGAACCTGGAATGTTAGGTCCATGAATCAAAGTAAGTTGGAAGTGGTCAAACAGGAATTGGCAAGAGTGAACATCTACATTTTAGTGAACTAAAATGGACCAGAATGGCCAAATTTAATTCAGATGATCACTGCCTGCCATACAATGTTATGAACCTCTGTCCACAGATCTTCAGGCACTCTGTCTATAAGATCTAATTCCTTAAGTCTATTTATCTATTTGTATAATCATAAGAGTGTAATCACATCTACTACTATGGGCAAGAATCCCTTAGAAAAATGGAGTAGCTCTCATAGTCAACAAGAGTCCCAAATGTAGTACTTAAGTGCAGTCTCAAAAATGACAGAATGATATCAGTTTGCTTCCAAGGTGAACCATTCAACATCACAGTAATCCAAGTCTATGCCCCAACGACTAATGCCAAAGATGCTGAAGTTAAAAGGTTCTATGAAGACCTACAAGATCGTATAGAACTAACACCAAAATGAGATGTCCTTTTCATCACAGGGGACTGGAATGCAAAAGTAGGAAGTCATGAGATACCTGGAGTAACAGGCAAGTTTGGTCTTGAAGTACAAAATGAAGCAGAACAAAGCCTAACAGAGCTTTGCCAAAAGAACGCACTGGTCATAGCAAATACTCTCTTCCAACAACACAAGAGATGACTCTACACATGGACAACAACAGATGGTCAATACCAAAATCAAAACAATTATATTCTTGCAGATGAAGATGGAGAAGCTCTATACAGTCAGCAAAAACAAGACTGGGAGCTGCCTGTGGCTCAGATGATGAACTCCATATTGTAAAATTCAGACTTAAATTGAAGAAAGTAGGTAAAACCACTAGGCCCTTCAGGTGGGCCAAATCCCTTATAATTATACAAATAGATAAATAGATTCAAGAAATTAGATCTGATAGAGTGCCTGAAGATCTATGGACAGAGGTTCATAACACTGTATGGCAGGAGGTGATCAAAACCATCCCTAAGAAAAAGAAATGCAAAAAGTCAAACTGGTTGTCTGAGGAGGCCTTACCACTAGCTGAGAAAAGAAGAGAAATGAAAGGTAAAGGAGAAAAGGAAAGATATATTCATCTGAATGCAGAGTTCCAGAGAATAGCAAGGAGAGATAAGAAAGTCTTCCTAAGTGAACAATATGAAGAATAGAGGAAAACAGTACAATGGGAAAGACTAGAGATCTCTTCAAGAAAATTAGTGATAACAAGGGAACATTTCATGCAAAGATGGGAACAATAAAAGACAGAAACAGTATGGACCTAACAGAAGCAGAAGATATTAAGAAAAGGTGGCAAGAATACACAAAACTGTACCAAAAAAAGATCTTAATGACCCAGATAACCACAATGGTGTGATCACTCACCTAGAGCCAGACATCTTGGAATACAAAGTCAAGTGGGCCTTAGGAAGCATCACTAAGAACAAGCTAATGGAGGTGATGGAATTCCAGCTGAGCTATTTCAAATCCTGAAAGATAATGCTGTTAAAGTGCTGCACTCAATATGCCAGCAAATTTGGAAAATTCAGTAGTGGCCACCAGACTGGAAAAGGTCAATTTTCATTCCAATCCCAAAGAAAGGCAATGCCAAAGAATGTTCCAACTACTGCACAGTTGCACTCATTTCACATGCTAGCAAAGTAATGCTCAAAATCCTCCAAGCAAGGCTCCAAGAGTACATGAACAGAGAACTTCCAGATATTCAAGATGGATTTAGAAAAAGCAGAGGACCAGAGATCAAATTGCCAACATCTACTGGATCATTGAAAAAGCATGAGAGTTCCAGAAAAACATCTACTTCTGCTTCATTAACTATACTAAAGCCTTTGACTGTGTGGATAACGGAGATGGAAATACCAGACTACCTTACTTGCCTCCTGAGAAATCTGTATGCAAGTCAAGAAGCAACAGTTAGAATTAGATGATGCAACCAGTTAGAACCAGTTAGAACAAAGGACTGGTTGCAAATTGGGAAAGGATTACGTCAAGGCTGTATATTGTCACCCTGCTTATTTAATTTATATGCAGAGTACATCATGAGAAATGCTGGGCTGAATGAAGCACAAGCTGGAATCAAGATTTCCAGGAGAAATATCAGTAACCTCAGATATGCAGATGACACCATCCTTATGGCAGAAAGTGAAGAGTAACTAAAGAGATTCTTGATGAAAGTGAAAGAGGAGAGTGAAAAACCTGGCTTGAAACTCAGCATTCAAAAATCAAAGATTGTGGCATCCAGTCCCATCACTTCACGGCAACTAGGTGAGGAAACAATGGAAACAGTGACAGACATTATTTTTTTGACTTCCAAAATCACTGCAGATGGTTTCTGCAGCCATGAAATAAAAGCTGTCGGTCCTTAGAAGAAATGCTTTGACCAACATAGACAGCATATTAAAAAGCAGAGACATTACTTTGCCAACAAAGATCCATCTAGTCAAAGATATGGTTTTTTCCAGTAGTCATGTATGAATGTGAGAGTTGAACCATAAAGAAAGCTGAGCACTGAAAAATTGATGCTTTTGAGCTGTGGTATTGGAGAAGAGTCTTGAGAGTCCCTTGGACTTCAAGGAGATCAAACCAGTCAATCTTAAAGGAAATCAGTTCTGAAAATTCATTGGAAGGACTGATGCTGAAGCTGCAATACTTTGACCACCTGATAGGAAGTGTTGACTCATTAGAAAAGACCCTGATGCTGGGAAAGATTGAAGGTAGGAGAAGGGGATGACAGAGGATGAGATGGTTGGATGGCATCACCGATTCAATGGACATGAGTTTGAGCAAGCTCTGGGAGATGGTGAAGGATAGGGAAACCTAGTGTGCTACAATCCATGAGATTGCCAAGAGTCAGACATACTGAGCGACTGAACAACAACAAGGAAGTCAGTCTGTGACTTAGCCAATGAATGAGATAGAAAAATACAAACCTGTAACAGATTTCTTAAAGCTACAGATATCTCTCAAGACTTTTCTGGAGGTTCAATTGTTAAGAATCTGCCTTGCAATGCAGGGGACACAGCTTCAATCCTGGTCCAGGAAATAAGATCCCCCATACCACAGAGCAAATAAGCTCGCCCGCCACAACTACTGAGCCTGTGCACCACAACCAGAGAGTCCACGCACCACAATGAAAGATTCCACATGCCACAACCAGGACCTGACACAACCAAATACATATTTAAAAATAGAGCTACAGATATCTCTCCAATATCACAGAGCATCAGAGCTCCCAGCCTCAGTCCAATGCTCAATGATTTTTAATTTGTCCATCTAATCTGTTTGGTTACAGAATAACATCTATAGGTAAGAAGAGCGTTTTTCTATCATCAGCTCTTTTGGCTTCTGGCTGTCAACACATTTTAGCTTTATTTCATCTCCCATGCTCATGCTCAGTTGCCAAGTCATGTCCAGCTCTTTGCACTCCCACAGACTGTAGCCTGTCAGACTCCTCTGCGCACAGGATTTCCCAGGCAAGATACCTGAGTGGGTTGCCGTTTCCTCCTCTCCAGGCGATCTTTCCGACTCAGGGATTGAACTCACATCTCGTGTCTCCTGCACCGGCAGGCAGATTCTTTACCACTGATCCACCATATATAATTTATAGAGTAAAATCCTGCCCTCTAGTTACCTCTACCTCCTCTTTGGGATAAATGGCTAAGCCCTCAGGTAGTTTATAGTAAATTACTAAATTATGTACCCACAGTTGGAGAAAAAAGAGAGAAAGGGTGAGTATTCACTTTTGTTTTGGTTTCAGTTTCTTCCTCTGTGACTTATGAGGTCAGAGTGGGGTGGTCTCTGATCCCCTTCCCAGTCCTGGGCTGGAGCCAGCCCCTCCAGCTCTTGAGAGCTCACTGCGCTATGTCTTCCCAATTTGAAGTCCATGAATGAAATATTTACACCATGGAAACTGGCTAATGCTACAAATAAAGGCTTTTATATTTCTTTGTATAGAGGTAATTTACCAGTACATCACTATTTCTAGCTCTATTTAAGAAAAACATGAAGCTTAATAAGCTGCAAGCATGGGGATGTTTAATATCAGTGCACCACATAAGAAAGAGGTAAAATAATAAGTGTAGGTTAGTAGGCAGGACCTGAAGTTAAGAGAAAATAAACTGCTTAGTCTCACAATGATTATAAGTGAAAATAACAGAAGACTGTTTGTCAAGAATTAGATTTGGGCATAAATCTCTATCGATTGCTGCTTTACTGGTGGCCAACAAGTCCCCTATTCTCAAAATTACTGAAATACAACAGTGATGAAAAATGAGTCACTCAAAATTTTTCTCTTGGAGTTGCTTGAGAGACTTGCTTAAGAGACTTCCACACTTGTGGAATTATTACTATATCAGTAATAACAATACAATCACTCCCTTAACATGATTATTTGTTCAACAGAAATTTTGAACTTGGTTTCAAAATAAAATTCAAATTCCTAGTTAGCTTTTATCATCTTATATTGTACCTTCTCAATCCAATATTGTTTTGCTACGAACTGTATTTTCACCACAAATTTCTATCATAAACTCTAAGGTGATCCTGATGGGAATTCACTGCTTACTAAACATGTTACTCCTGACTCTGCACTTATGGTCTCCAACCCATAACCATCTCTTTTGTGATATATGTAGGAAGAATAATAAGTGTTGCCTCTTCCTCTGGGATTTGCATCAGATTTAAAACAATAGAAGAAGAATGTATATGAACTATAAAAATAGACTAGTTAACTTTATTGTTTCTTTATTGGCCTAAAGAAAAAAATGTGAGAGAGGACTATTGCTTTTCCCAAAACAAGCAGGCAATAAAGAGAGTCTGCTATGGGTCAATAACATCCAAATGACAACAGAATGAGTCACACGAAGTGGTGTACCCTTAGAGGCAGTGAAGGCACATCACAGCTACGTTGGTGGACGGCATAACTGCGAACAGAGTTTCAATAGTACAGAAATATATAAAATTCAGTGGCACAGTCCTATCTCAGGATAAAATGAGAAGTACACAGGAAATTAAATGTATAAATGAACTGTTACTCTTCTACATTTCCAGTGTTATTTATACAAAGAAAAGAAGAAGACAGAGCTGATAGTGAAAGGGAGCCTACTGCTGCTCTGCACTGCAAGATGCCACCAGGGCCGGTGGAAACTTGCGTCTCATAAGCCTAAGTTCTAGGATTTTGTTAAATGGTCTGACATAATGTTAGCTTGCAGGCAACTATAAATATGTCTGTCTCTCGCAAAAGATTTTAATTACTTTGTCTACTTTATGTTTTTATTCCTTCTCATTTTCATTATTTTCCGGCTTTCATTTAATTCTGATAAGAACTATAGTCTTATCAGACTATAAGTCACCAAGACCTAGTGTTAAGATGTGTTAAGGAAAAAAACATTGACTTACAAATATTTTCACCTCAAATAGAAAGGATTATGGACTAATTTTAGGTCAGAGTAAATTAACCAAAAAAATTAAGTTTCTATGTGATCATGATAGCTATAATCTATCAAGTGCTTAGACTATTTCGAGCACTGTTAAATCCTGTCTCTGTATTATCTCATTTTACTCTCATTTCAACCTTATATGGCACTACTAATATTATTCTCAGTTCACCAGATGAAGAAAACAAAAGGTCAAGCCAGGACTGAAATTCCAAAATCCTTTACAGATTATTTTTAAGGGATCAGGCTTTAAAAATTCTAAAGTTTACTGAATTTATTTAGTGCTTTTCATCTTCAGCCATAAACCTAAAGAAGTAGTTTTGATAAGCAGTCAAAGTATTTTTAGGATCTTGGCTTACAGTAAAAATGTAGATTTCCAGTAATGTTAGCAGACCAAACATGGCTTATTTTAAGCATTTGTTTATTATTCATTCATCATTTTTCTTTTCATTCAATAAGTATGTATGATCAACTGCTATGCTCAGATCTCTGGTGGAAGCAAAGCAATAAAAAGCTGTTTTCCATAGCCATTTAAGATTTTAAAAACCAACTGTTTTAGCCAGTGGCACACCTAGCACATTGGATACCCAAAGTAGGTGATTTTTAATCCTCTTCTTATATACATAAAAAAGTTGTTCTCAGAAATAATCATGAAATGAGACCAATAATAAAAATGTCCAGAAAGGAAATATACAGAGTAAACATTTTCTCTGGACGAATTGTGCCCGTATACCCATATACAGATATAAAAAAAATTTTTTTAATGTATTAGAGATATTGCAGAAAAATGTAAAAGAAATGGATTGATTTTTTAATTATGAAAGGTAGCAAAAGTATATCTACATAGGATTTTATTAAAGACATCAATAATATTACAGTTTTTCCTTTAAGCCTTAACTTCTGGATATTTTTCAACAATGTTGTCAAAATGGATCTTTTTTACATAGTCATCTTCAGCAGAGACAGGGTAACCAGATTAATTGATCTATCTTTGCTCAGAGTAATTCAAAAAGCACTTTATCTGAATTTTACTCTAAAAATATCTCCTTCACATGAAGTAACCGATATCAAATTATAGGAAAAGTATTAAAGTTAAGTTTGGCAGAGATTTATGAAATTCCATCTCAACAATAAAATGTTGCTCATGTCTTTGTTTCTTCAGAATTGATTCTAATAGCTTTCAAATACCTCTTTGGTCAAAATATTTCCACTAAAATATCTTTACTGGAAAAGTTTGCATTAATTTGTACTACACTTGGTAAACTTTTCCAAAGTTTATAATTGCTCAGGATTGTTTGTGTCTGATTTAAGTACAGTTTTTACTTTCTTCAACACATTTTAAACAGTGCATTTGAAATAAATGATAGTCCAGTTGAAACAGAACAGGACTCTATGGTCCCCACCACCAGCATGTCCTCAGGCTGCCTTCTGTCTGTAGAAAGACTTTAGCTGACAAATAAGGTTAATCAGAGAAGTGGGAAAATGTAGACGCAAAAAGAGTCAAAGGAGACCAAATAGTTATAGTCTAGTTATTAAGCACAGTCAAGGACTTTTAGTCCTTCTCAAGGGCTATAGATACTATTCTGAGCCACATCCTGTGAGCTATCCTATAGACACTGAAACCCCCACCATGTGGAAGAAGTTAACAACAGGATGACCAGACTGTAGCCAGAATAAAAACTGCAACAACTTCGAGAACTGGCCTCTAGAAATGGAAACAAGCTGACCCTGAAACTAAAGATTAACAGTACTTAAAACAATCAAGATGACACTGATCAGACCACTGGTGATCAATTTCAAGATGACATTAAGAGCTGACTGTGCTATTTCTGCATGTAGCCCCCTTCCTCAGCCTATAAAAGCTCTTTCCCACTGACTGTCAGTGGGTGGGGGATGTGGCCTTTGAACAGGCATCTGCCCTACCCCCTCCCCACCCTGGTTGCTGGTATCCAACATCGAGCAAACTTTCCTTTCCACCAACTTTGCCTCTTTAATGACTTTTGAGTGGCGAGCAGCCAGACCCCAATTTCAGTTGCACTTTTTGGCAACCAATATGGGGCTGCTGAGGCTCCTGTGCTCTCACTCCCCTGGGTTACCCAGAGTACAGTCATAGCCATGACAGCACATCTAGATGGTTGTAATGAGCTAGCTTCTTATGGCTAGCTAGCCCAGAGAAGGGGATATGGGGGATGTTCCTAGCAGCTGCCAAAACCATTTGTTTTGGGGATCTTCCCTATTTCTCCCCTACTCGTCACTAGCCACCAACTTATGCTGTCCCTTGGTGGGATGGAAACATGCATCTGGCTGAGCTGACAAGCTCCAAGACTGCATAAGTTAACTAGTGGGCACCCAGGCAAAGTTCTCTTTTGAGTACAAAGTGCTATGTGGGCATTGTTGTCAGTTGGTTCTGATGTGTGTCTAATACTGAGAATCACTTGTGAGCACTGAGGGTCATTGGGGTATTTTGCCAATTGGTTCTGATGTTTGTCTACCATTAAGGACCATTTATGTCAGAGAAGTGTTTGTCATCCTCTTGCAGAATTGTGATAGTTCTGTCTTCTGGTGTGTGAATGTGTATTCTATTTATGTGATTGGTGTTCTTGTTGCCTTTATAAAATGAGAAATTCAGGTTCAATTCATTAAGCTATTAAACTATGACCAAAGAAGAAAATTATTCTTTAGACTCTGGAAAAAATTGCTTAAGATGAAACTATTGAAAATGCCAAAAGTTCTTTTTTGCGTGTGCAGTTAGAGAAAACTAGCTTGATAAAATACTTTTTTTCAGAATTCTGATCCTGAGATAACAAAAACACCCTAGGAGAAAACTTGTAGTTAACTCTAATCATGTCCTTGAAATACAAACAGCCCACTTTGCCTGGGACCTCAGCTTTTGGTTAATTAGTAAAACTTCAAGCCAAGGGGGGAAAAAGGAAGGAAGAAAAAGAAGCCTTTTCAAATTGAATGTATAAATTTGATAATTCTGACTGTTATTCACAAAATAATAAGTTTAACTGCAATGCCTAATTCATGAAATATAAAAAAATGAAATAATAAGATCTCTGTTTGGATGGATTATGTCTCAATATGTGTCTTTGGATAATATTGATGAGGTTAATTTATAAAGAGCTCTATTTAATTGTCTTTAAAAAGTAAGTGCTTTATAAGTCAAATTTAAATTTACTTACTTTTGTCTTCTTACAAGACCAAGAGGGAAACTAAAGATATTTGGATTTATTAAATACACATTGTACCATATTAAAGAGAAATTGTGCTATAAAGGAATATGTTCTTAAGTCTCCCAACAAGAAAATGCTGGTATAATATTCCAATCACTTGTTTCTCGGTTTTGTTGAAGTTTTCAAGGGTTAAAAATCATAATAAGCACAAATGGTAAGGGAGACATTTAGGTGTGTGAATCAAGTAGGATATATGTTGTCAGGGAGAGAAATTATAAAGAACAGAGATATTTTTGTTGAGGAAAAATGATGATTAACTTTGTCCTACAATTGGTTGTTTCTGGATGGGAAAAAGGGAAAACTTTGTATGGATCCAGAAAATGATTTAAAAAGTTTGTGAAAAAGGAACTTTGAGAAGGGAATTTTTACATTTTCAGGATTAAGATTATACTGAATTTAGTTAGGTAAAGAATTTTTTTAACAGTAAATTGATGCAAGACTAATTTGCTCTTTTTTCTCTCTGTTTAGAAAACAAAGTTTTCCTGGAATATTGATCCGCTTTTGATAACAGAGAATTCTAATGAGAAGGTATTATTTTGCTTCTAACCATAATTTTGACTCCAATGTTCAGGATGGAAAAAATTGTTTAATTAAGTTGTCACAGAGTATAACTACTCATGATGTATATCACTGCTGGCTTTAAGTTTACTGCTAAAAGCACATGTACAATGTTTGTGTGACAATTGGGTATAAATGATAAAACAGCCAGTCCACACTTTTGGTTACACAGTGACCAAAAAAACAAAAGTTGGCTGACTGCTTACTTTTGAAACAAATGGATATAGCTGAGTCTTCATGTGCTGGGAGACTAAGTGGAATTTCCCTCAAAGTATCTCCCATGTGGAACATAATGTTTATTAAAGAATGAGTAATATATGTGTTAGAACTAACACCCAAAAAAGACGTCCTTTTCATTATAGGGGACTGGAATGCAAAAGTAGGAAGTCAAGAAACACCTGGAGTAACAGGCAAATTTGGCCTTGGAGTACGGAATGAAGCAGGGCAAAGACTAATAGAGTTTTGCCAAGAAAATGCACTGGTCATAACAAACACCCTCTTCCAACAACACAAGAGAAGACTCTATACATGGACATCACCAGATGGTCAACACTGAAATCAGATTGATTCTATTCTTTGCAGCCAAAGATGGAGAAGCTCTATACAGTCAGCAAAAACAAGACCAGGAGCTGACTGTGGCTCAGCCCATGAACACCTTATTGCCAAATTCAGACTTAAATTGAAGAAAGTAGAGAAAACCACTAGACCATTCAGGTATGACCTAAATCAAATCCCTTAGGATTATACAGTGGAAGTGAGAAATAGATTTAAGGGCCTAGATCTGATAGATAGAGTGCCTGATGAACTATGGAATGAGATTCGTGACATTGTACAGGAGACAGGGATCAAGACCATCCCCATGGAAAAGAAATGCAAAAAAGCAAAATGGCTGTCTGGGGAGGCCTTACAAATAGCTGTGAAAAGAAGAGAAGTGAAAAGCAAAGGAGAAAAGCAAAGATATAAACATCTGAATGCAGAGTTCCAAAGAATAGCAAGGAGAGATAAGAAAGCCTTCTTCAGTGATCACTGCAAAGAAATAGAAGAAAACAACAGAATGGGAAAGACTCGAGATCTCTTCAAGAAAATCAGAGATACCAAAGGAATATTTCATGCAAAGATGGGCTCGATAAAGGACAGAAATGGTATGGACCTAACAGAAGCAGAAGATATTAAGAAGAGATGGCAAGAATACACAGAAGAACTGTACAAAAAAGATCTTCATAACCCAGATAATCACGATGGTGTGATCACTGACCTAGAGCCAGACATCCTAGAATGTGAAGTCAAGTGGGCCTTAGAGAACATCATTATGAACAAAGCTAGTGGAAGTGACAGAACTCCAGTTGAGCTATTCCAAATCCTAAAAGATGATGCTGTGAAAGTGCTGCACTCAATATGCCAGCAAATTTGGAAAACTCAGCAGTGGCCACAGGACTGGAAAAGGTCAGTTTTCATTCCAATCCCAAAGAAAGGCAATGCCAAAGAATGCTCAAACTACCACACAATTGCACTCATCTCACACGCTAGTAAAGTAACACTCAAAATTCTCCAAGCTCCAAGGCTTCAGCAATATGCGAACTGTGAACTTCCTAATGTTCAAGCTGGTTTTAGAAAAGGCAGAGGAACCAGAGATCAAATTGCCAACATCCGCTGGATCATCAAAAAAGCAAGAGAGTTTCAGAAAAACATCTATTTCTGCTTTATTGACTATGCCAAAGCCTTTGACTGTGTGGATCACAATAAACTGTGGAAAATTCTTCAAGAGATGGGAATACCAGACCACCTGACCTGCCTCTTGAGAAATCTGTATGCAGGTCAGGAAGCAACAGTTAGAACTGGACATGGAACAACAGACTGGTTCCAAATAGGAAAAGGAGTACGTCAAGGCTGTATATTGTCACCCTGCTTATTTAACTTATATGCAGAGTACATCATGAGAAACGCTGGACTGGAAGAAACACAAGCTGGAATCAAGGTTGCTGGGAGAAGTATAAATAACCTCAGATATGCAGATGACACCACCCTAATGGCAGAAATTGAAGAGGGACTAGAAAGCCTCTTGATGAAAGTGAAAGTGGAGAGTGAAAAAGTTGGCTTAAAGCTCAACATTCAGAAAAAAGCTAAGATCATGGCATCTGGTCCCATCACTTCATGGGAAATAGATGGGGAAACAGTGGAAACAGTGTCAGACTTTAATTTTTGGGCTCCAAAATCACTGCAGATGGTGACTGCAGCCATGAAATTAAAAGACGCTTATTCCTTGAAAGGAAAGTTATGACCAACCTAGATAGCATATTCAACAGCAGAGACATTATTTTGCCAACAAAGGTTCGTCTAGTCAAGGCTATGGTTTTTCCTGTGGTCATGTATGAAAGTGAGCGTTGGACTGTGAAGAAAGCTGAGCACATAAGAATTGATGCTTTTGAACTGTGGTGTTGGATAAGACTCTTGAGAGTCCCTTGGACTACAAGGAGATCCAACCTGTCCATTCTAAAGGAGATCAGACCTGGGATTTCTTTGGAGGGAATGATGCTAAAGCTGAAACTCCAGTACTTTGGCCACCTCATGCGAAGAGTTGACTCATTGGAAAAGACTCTGCTGCTGGGAGGGACTGGGGGCAAGAGGAGAAGGGGACAACAGAGGATGAGATAGCTGGATGGCATCACTGACTTGATGGACGTGAGTCTGAGTGAACTCCGGGAGTTGGTGATGGACATGGAGGCCTGGCGTGCTGCGATTCATGGGGTCGCAAAGAGTTGGACACGACTGAGCGACTGATCTGATCTGATGTATAAAATATATGTATAAACACAAACACATACTCTCTCTCTCTCTCTATCTCTATATATATATATATACAAATACACATGATATATACATGTATACATGTATAATATGTATAGATATGTAAATAATTAAAACTCATCAGTACCATAGCAATTCTTTAGGAGTTAAGCCAATTATTTAGGAGTTAAGAGGTATTAGGACTGATATTGCTTAGCATTGCTGGAACATGGTAATAATTAAAAGCAAGCTGACTTTTAGCACGTTATTATTGTTTTAAATTCTCTATGGAAAATGTCAATCATAGTGCCTGACTGCCCCTAAGGACAACTGCCCTGTCCCACACTTGCCAATTTCCACTGGTTTGAGCCAAAGGGATTCAGTCAGTTAATTCATTAAAAAATAATAATATTTAAAGTACTAGTCAATTAAAAAACAGTGGCTACCTAATCTTTCGACCATATTGTGTTCCCCACACTATTCAGATCAGATCAGATCAGATCAGTTGCTCAGTCGTGTCCGACTCTTTGCGATCCCATGAATCACAGCACGCCAGGCCTCCCTGTCCATCACCAACTCCCGGAGTTCACTCAGACTCACGTCCATCGAGTCAGTGATGCCATCCAGCTATCTCATCCTCTGTCGTCCCCTTCTCCTCCTGCCCCCAATCCCTCCCATCATCAGAGTCTTTTCCAACGAGTCAACTCTTCGCATGAGGTGGTCAAAGTACTGGAGTTTCAGCTTAAGCATCATTCCTTCCAAAGAAATCCCAGGGCTGATCTCCTCAGAATGGACTGGTTGGATCTCCTTGCAGTCCAAGGGACTCTCAAGAGTCTTCTCCAACACCACAGTTCAAAAGCATCAATTCTTTGGTGCTCAGCCTTCTTCACAGTCCAACTCTCACATCCATACATGACCACAGGAAAAACCATTACTCCCAGCTATTTGAGACAATACAATGTTTAGAGTGCATGGATTGTATAATCTGGCAGATTGAGTTTGAGTTCTGGCTCTGCTATTTTCTAGCTTTCTAACTGTGAGATTGTAAGCAAGTTAGCTACACCTTCCATTTTAATTTTTCAGCTTTAAAAAATAGTTGCCAGCGTGACAAAACTTACACACGTAACAAATAAAAAGGCACTTTTACTCTTTTGGTGCTCATTCATCATAACTATCATGATTATCCCTTAGTCGTGGCCATGCACCGGCCATCTCCTACCAACTCTTAAATATTTCAAATTCCTTGGGCAGCAATTACTTGTGAAAAGTGATGGAATAAACATAGGGTTTATTTTATTTTCCTAAAGTGAAAGAAATTTAAGTCGCTCAGTCATGTCCAACTCTTTGCAACCCCATGGACTGTAGCCTACCAGCCTCCTCTGTCCATGGGATTTTCCAGGCAAGAGTACTGGAGTGGGGTGCCATTGCCTTCTCCAAGAGATCTTCCCAATCCAGGGACTGAACTCAGGTCTCCCGCATTGTAGGCAGACACTTTACCATCTGATCCGCCAGCGAACTTGTTAAGGAAGAAATTATTTTCCTAAGATACATTTAAAATTAATCATGATATCTTTCTTGCTAAAAATGTAGTTTCTTATAAACTATTTATATAAATGACCTACACTCACTACCCCTTCTTTAGTACCCCAGAGTTTCATGCTTTCTTCCATTCTTCTAAAGGTCTCACTTATCAACAAAGATCAACTTTATGACCTTTGCTCATTCTCTCAGAAAGGGTTCAACAAATTCAGGGGCTGCAAAATCTGCCTGAGGCCTTCATTCACCCTTCAAAAGAAAACTGGAGCTCAGACTAGTGGAGCAATTTGTCTCACTAACTAGAGGATGGCCAGAGACACAGATCTGTTCCAAAGCAAGCCTTTTTTGCTCCCTTTTCATTACTAGTCAGTCGCTGCTCTGTGGCACTCTGGTGACTTCCTCCATTGCTAATTCTCCTCTCTCCCCCTAACACCGGGCATTTCTCATGCTTCCACATGATATCTCCTAATGAATCATATCTAAATTTATACTTAATAAGAATAAACTTGTGAAAAAATTCAAAAGTGTATAATAAGAGATCAATGAATTTATCATTTTAAAATATACCCACAGTTTGAAACTAAACATTTATGAAAGTATAATTTATCTTTTATATAAAGCCTGTACCTTGATATGAATTGTTCCAAACTGTAAAATAATGACTGGTAATCTAAATATGAATGTGGGAATATCTGGCTAATGAACATATAAAAATCACAATACAATTAATATATAGCTGTGTAACAGAATAATATAGCTAGGATCACATGACCTGTGTCATTATGTGTAAACCATTTCCATTTCTCAAACTCTACTCCATGAGACTAGTTTAATCACTTTCATTAATGACATAATAAAGCTTGCAAGATATGTGGATAAACATAGAAAATTTAAAAATTAGATGTATTTCCATCAACTTCTAATTTATCCTCAACATTTATTAATAATTTCTCTGATAGGTTTCCATTAACAGGGCATAAAAGAGAAGTACTGTTCATTCTTTTCATGCCCACCCACACAATCTACAGTCATTTGCAAAATGTATCCCCATCAAAACTTCTCCAGCACCACAATCCAATTTTCCCTGAAGCTTCATCTGCAGTCAGTTAATACGGAGTGTTTGGTTCTTTCCACAGAAAATGCTCTAGTTTTCTTCTAACTTCTTACTAAATTATATCATTCATACTGAAAAACCATACAAAACATGTGCTAGGTTGATGAATTTTTGAAAATAAAATACACTATATAAACAGAACAGTATGAAAAGTATGAAAAGGCACAGTATTAAACAATATGAAAAGGCAAAATGATATAACACTGAAAGATGAACTCCTCAGATGGGTAGGTGCCTAATATGCTACTGGAGAAGAGCAGAGAAATAACTCAGGAAAGAATGAAGAGGCTGAGCCAAAGCAAAAACAAACCCATTTATGGATGTGACTGGTGATGAAAGCAAAGTCCAATACTGTAAAGAACAATATTGCAAAGGAACCTGGAATGTTAGGTTCATGGATCAAGGTAAGTTCAATTCAGTTCAGTTCAGTCGCTCAGTCGTGTCCGACTCTTTGCGACCCCATGAATCACAGCACGCCAGGCCTCCCTGTCCATCACCAACTCCCGGAGTTCACTCAGACTCACGTCCATCGAGTCAGTGATGCCATCCAGCCATCTCATCCTCTGTCGTCCCCTTCTCCTCCTGCCCCCAATCCCTCCCAGCATCAGAGTCTTTTCCAATGAGTCAACTCTTCGCATCAGGTGGCCAAAGTATTGGAGTTTCAGCTTCAGCCTGATTTCTTCCAAAGAACACCCAGGACTGATCTCCTTTAGAATGGACTGGTTGGATCTCCTTGCAGTCCAAGGGACTCTCAAGAGTCTTCTCCCACACCACAGTTCAAAAGCATCAATTCTTTGGTGCTCAGTTTTCTTCACAGTCCAACTCTCACATCCATACATGACTACTGGAAAAACCATAGCCTTGACTAGATGAACCTTTGTTGGCAAAGTAATGTCTCTGCTGTTGAATATGTTATCTAGGTTGGTCTTAACCTTTCTTCCAAGGAGTAAGCGTCTTTTAATGTCACGGCTGCAATCACCATCTGCAGTGACTTTGGAGCCCAAAAATTAAAGTCTGACACTGTTTCCACTGTTTCCCCATCTATTTCCCATGAAATGATGAGACCAGATGCCATGATCTTAGCTTTTTTCTGAATGTTGAGCTTTAAACCAACTTTTTCACTCTCCTCTTTCATTTTCATCAAGAAGCTTTCTAGTTCCTCTTCACTTTCTGCCATAAGGGTGGTGTCATCTGCATATCCGAGGTTATTGATACTTCTCCCAGCCCAGCATTTCTCATGATGTACTCTGCATATAAGTTAAATAAGCAGGGTGACAATATACAGCCTTGACATACTCCTTTTCCTATTTGGAACCAGTCTGTTTTCCCATGTCCAGTTCTAACTGTTGCTTCCTGACCTGCATATAGGTTTCTGAAGAGGCAGGTCAGGTGGTCTGGTATTCCCATCTCTTTCAGAATTTTCCACAATTTATTGTGATCCACACAGTCAAAGGCTTTGGTACAGTCAATAAAGCAGAAATAGATGTTTTTCTGGAACTCTCTTGCTTTTTCCATGATCCAGCTGATGTTGGCAATTTGATCTCTGGTTCCTTTGCCTTTTCTAAAACCCAAGGTAAATTGGAAGTGGTCAAACAGGAGATGGCAAGAGTGAACATTGACATTTTTAGGAATCAGTGAACTAAAATGTACCAGAATGGCCAAATTTAATTCAGATGACCATTACATCCACTACTGTGGGCAAGAATCCCTTAAAAGAATTGGAGTAGCCATCACAGTCAACAAAAGAGACTGAAATGCAGTACTTGGGTGCAATTTCAAAAACAACAGAATGAAAACCACTAGACATTCAGCTATGACCTAAATCAAATCCATTACAATTACACAGTGGAAGTGACAAACAGATTGACGGGATTAGATCTGATAGAGTGCCTGAAGAACTATGGATGAGGTTTGTAACACTGTACAGGATGCTGTGATCAAAACCATCACCAAGAAAAAGAAATTCAAAAAGGCAAAATGGTTGTCTGAGGAGGCCTTAGAAATAGCTGAGGAAGGAAAAAAAAAGCAAAAGGCAAAGGAGAAAAGGAAAGATATATCCATCTGAATGCAGAGTTCCAAAGAATAGCAAGGAGAGATAAGACAGCTTTTCTCAGTGATCAGTGCAAAGAAATAGAGGAAAACAATAGAATGGGAAAGACTAGAGATCTCTTCAAGAAAATTAGAGATACCAAGGGAACATTTCATGCAAAGATGGGAACAATAAAGAACAGAAATGGTATGGACCTAACAGAAGCAGAAGATATTAAGAAGAGGTGGCAACAATACGCAGAAGAACTATACAAAAAAGAACTTAATGACCCAGATAACCACGATGGTGTGATCACTCACCTGGAGCTAGACATCCTGGAGTGTGAGTCAAGTGGGCCTTAGGAAGTATCACTACCAACAAAACTAGTAGAGGTGATGGAATTCCAGCTGAGCTATTTCAAATCCTCAAAGATGATGCTGTGAAAGTGCTGCACTCAATATGCCAGCAAATTTGGAAAACTCTGCAGTGGCCACAGGACTGGAAAAGGTCAGTTTTCATTCCAATCCCAAAGAAAGGTAATGCCAAAGAATGTTCAAACTACTCACACAGTTGCATTCATCTCACATGCTAGCAAAGTAATGCTAAAAATCCTTCACGCTAGTCTTCAACAGTACGTGAACAGGGAGCTTCCAGATGTTACAGCTGGATTTAGAAAAGGCAGAGGAACCAGAGATCAAATTGCCAACATCCACTGGATCATAGAAAAAACAAGAAAACTCAAGAAAACATCTACTTCTATTTCATTGACTATGCTAAAACCTTTGACTGTGTAGATCACAATAAACTGTGGAAAATTCTTCAAGAGATGGGAATACCAGACCACCTTACTTGCCTCCTGAGAAATCTGCATGCAGGTCAAGAAGCAACAGTTAGAACTGGACATGGAACAGCAGACTGGTTTCAAGTTGGGAAAGGAGAACATCAAAGCTGTATGTTGTCACCCTGCTTATTTAACTTATATGCAGAGTATATCATGCCAAATGCTGGGCTGGATGTAGCATAACCTGGAGTCAAGATTGTCAGGGGAAATATATATAACTTCAGATATGAAGACAATACCACGTTAATGGTGGAAAGCAAAGAGGAACTAAAGAGCCTCTTGATGAAAGTCAAAAAGGAGAGTGAAAATGCTGGCTTACTTAAAACTCAGCATTCAAAAACTGAAGATCATGACATCTGGTCCCATCATGTCATGACAAGTAGATGGCAGGTCAATGGAAACAGTGACAGATTTTATTTTCTTGTGCTCCAAAATCACTGCAGATGGTGACTGCAGCCATGATATTAAGATGCTTGGTCCTTGGAAGAATAGCTATGACAAACCTAGACAGCATATTAAAAAGCAGAGACATTATTTGCCAACAAAGGTCCATCTAGTCAAAGCTATGGTTTTTCCAGTAGTCATGTATGGATGTGAGAGTTGGACCATAAAGAAAGCTGAGCGCCAAAGAATTGATGCTTTTGAACTGTGGTGTTGGAGAAGACTCTTGAGAGTCCCTTGGACTGCAAGGAGATCCAACCAGTCAATCCTAAAGGAAATTAGTCCTGAATAATCATTGGAAGGACTGATGCTGAAGCAGAAACCAGTACTTTGGCCCCTTCATGCAAAGAACTGACTAATTGGAAAAGACCCTGATGCTGGGAAAGATTGAAGGCAGGAGAAGAAGGGGACGACAGAGGATGAGATGGTTGGATGGCATCACCGACTCGAATGATATGAGTTTGAGCAAGCTCCTGAAGTTGGTGATTGACAGGGAACTCTGGTGTGCTGCAATCCATGTGGTTGCAAAGAGTCAGACATTACTGAGCAACTGAACTGAACTGATGTAACAAGAAACCACATAAAAATATGTTGCCATGCCTAGAATCTCCTCTCATGCTTCTTTTCCAAAGATAACCACTTTTTTTACTTTTAATACCTAATTTAGTTTTTCCTGTATCTAAACCTTAAATGGAATTGTACAATATGTACTCTTTTGTGTCTGCATTCTTTCATTCAACAGATCTTTGTGATATTTAGCCATATTATTGCATGTATTTTTGGTTCATTATTTATCATTGCTTAATAGCATTGGTAGGACTGATTTTCAAGCTGCAACTCCAATACTTTGGCCACCTGATGTGAAGAGCTGACTCATTTGAAAAGACCCTGATGCTGGGAAAGATTGAGGGCAGCCGGAAAGGGGGACGACAGGGGATGAGATGGTTGGATGGCATCACCGACTCAATGGACATGGGTTTGGGTAGACTCCAGGAGCTGATGATGGACAGGGAGGCCTGGCATGCTGCAGTTCATGGGGTCGCAAAGAGTTGGACACGATTGAACGACTGAACTGAACTGAATAGCACTCCACACAATGTATTTATGCTTTCTACTTTTGAAGAACATTTGGTGATAGTTTAGTTTATTACAAAGCTTTTAAGAACATCCTTGTCTTTGATATATTATATGTTTGTACCTGTCTTTGATGAATATATGATATGTATAAATTGGTCAAGAAATTTAGTGTCTTAAAGTTTTTTTGTTTATCATCTATGAAAAAAAGAGTTTCACAAGATATAAGGTATTCAACCTAATCATGTTATAATTCTATAAAGATGACAAAGCTTCAGTCATCAACAAATTTATAGTAAGGGAAGATAGGATATATACTAAATAATAAATAATCATACCAATTTCTTGCAAATATACTCAGAAATACAGAGCTACAAGAAAAAATGGTGTACTATCACTATAGCTCAAGAGAAGAAAACCTTATTTTTGCTGGAAAAATCAGGGAACACTTCATGAATACAGTAGCATTTGAAATACAACTTGAAGAGGATAAAGTTCAGACAGGAGATGGAGGAGAAACACTGAAGCAGAGTGGATACAATAAGCTCAAGAATGGAAATGTAAGACAGTCTTATGGGAAAATGAGTCATCAAACATGACTGTAGCTTGGGATTTGTGAATGGAGGAAGGAGATAAGGTAATGGAGAGTAGGTAGAAGGTGCTTGGAATGCCAGAAGAATCAATAGTTATCTTAATTGAAAATGAAGTGTCATTGCAAATTATGGAAGAAAGTAGTGACATAACTATGGCAGAGATCTAAAGACTAACCTGATAACTCTAGAAACAAGGAATTGTGAAGGGGAGGGGTGTGGATTAAAAAACAAGTTTGAAAATATCATAACATTTTAGATGGGGAGAAAGGGTTTTGAAGTAAAAAGTCACAAAGAAAAGAGGAGAGAAATATGTAATTTTCTAAGGACATAACTGAAAGAACTTGATATTTGTTTTGTTACGGAAGATAAGAAGTAGGGAGGCATCAAAAATAACTGCGATTTCAAGTCTAAATGGCAAGAGAAGTAAAAGGACAGGGAAAAAATTTATGTTTTCCTTAATAACTATCAACACAGGATCTAGGCTTAAGCTGTTCATCTAAACAATATTTCTCAAAAAATATTATTGGAGACTTTAAATCTTTGTAGTTATTTGACACAAAGATTTCCACTATCAATTTAAAAAACAGTAAACAGCATATCATCCTCCTAAATATTTACATTTTACATAAACATGATAAAGTTCTAGGAAATAGTGTAGTGATATGTGTGTGTGTGTACATATGTGTGTATAAAATTATTAATTCTCATGGGCACTTATGTTGCAAGAGACAAAGTTTGGAGAGACAGGCACACATATGCTCCTGAACTTACTCTTACAAAGTAAGTTCATGGTGTAATAAATCTCTTTCAGGTAGATTAGTATCAGGTATTGGGAGGTCAGGGCTTCCCTGGTAGCTCAGTTGGTAAAGAATCTGTCTGCAATGTGGGAGACCTGTTTTTAATCCCTGGGTTGGGAAAATCCCCTGCAGGAGGGCATGGCAACCCACTCCAGTAATCTTGCCTGGAGAATCCCCATGGACAGAGGAGTCTAGCAGACTACAGACCATGGGGTCACAAAGTGTCAGACATGACTGAGCGACTAAGCACAGCACCAATCAGGAGGTCATCCAGGTGAACATATCTGAGGTGGGAAGATATCATCACTTTGCATACAGCTGAGATCTATAAATGTAAATTTAGGAATCTCCTAACAGAGTAGATCATTGAGATTATAAAAGGAGATGGTTTTCAAGGGACTGGAGAAATTAATAGGATGTGGAAACAACAAAAGTCTACATTTTAAAGACTAATGCATAGAAGGAAGAGAGATTGAACTATAACTTGACAGAGTAGAAAACCTAAGGGAAAATTGTTTCAGAATGAGGTCTTCAAGTTACTCAGTAAGTTATGGAGATGTCACCTAAACATTTTAGTCTAAGACAAGTCTTTTTTTTTAATATAAATTTATTAATTTTAATTGGAGGCTAATTACTTTACAATATTGTATTGATTTTGCCATACATCAACATGAATCTGCCACGGGTGTACACGTGTTCTCCATCCTGAACCCCCCTCCCAACCTCCCTCCCCATACCATCCCTCTGGGTCATCCAAGTGCACCAGCCCCAAGATTCGTGTATCATGCATCGAACCTGGACTGGCGATTCATTTCACATATGATATTATACATGTTTCAGTGCCATTCTCCCAAATCTTTCCACCCTCACCCTCTCCCACAGAGTCCAAAAGACTGTTCTATACATCTGTGTCTCTTTTGCTGTCTCACATATAGGGTTATCGTTACCATCTTTCTAAATTCCATATATATGCGTTAGTATACTGTATTGGTGTTTTTCTTTCTGGCTTACTTCACTCTGTATAATAGGCTCCAGTTTCATCCACCTCATTAGAACTGATTCAAATGTATTCTTTTTAATGGCTGAGTAATACTCCATTGTGTATATGTACCACAACTTTCTTATCCATTTGTCTGCTGATGGACATATGGAATTTCAGATTCTTCTCTTGACATCTCAATATTTAAGGGGAAATTTCAGATCTGATACTCCACTTGGAAGTCCTAAGGCCACTGTCTCAGATTTAAACTCACAGCTCTAAGGTGGCCTTAAATGTTCTAATGTTTATACTTGGAGGCAGAACACCTCAGGATAACACACTAATTGGCATAATGATTAGTTTTCTTGGTATACAGTAAATTCTTCTCACACAGAAAATGCTAGGCATTCTGGGGTCTGGCAGGAGAAGAGGAGGAAAGAAAACAGTGGTGGGTAAGAAGGAGCAACATTAATTTTTATCTAGACAAGTTGGGTAACTGGAGCTGAATTCCCAACTGGGCTAAAAAGAGAGAGAATAATGTGTTGGAAGGAAAGAAGAGTTAAGCAGAACAAATTATCCTGATTATACACACTAATCAAAATTATTCAGCTTCAGCAATTTAAATTCCACATGAGTTTGTCTAAAAAGTTTGTATATGGAATTAATAGGAATTTTTATATAAATTTTAGGTCAATGGTTATTTAGTAACAACAGCTGTTTAGATACTCAGAATGTACTCATGAAGTGTTTTCCATTGTTTAAATAAGCAAATATCAAGAAATAACGAATCCACTCTGGAAACGGAATATATTTTAAACAACTTGCATCTTTATCACCTCAGATGGTAAACGTCTGCCTGCAGTGTGGGTACCCAGGTTCAATCCCTGGGTTGGGAAGTTCCCCTGGAGATGGAAATGGCAACCCACTCCAGTCCTTTTGCCTGGAAAATTCCATGGACTGAGGAGCCTGGTGGGCTACAGTCCATGGGGTCGCAGAGTCGGACACAACTTCACTTTCACTTTCACCACAAAACAAATGTCCTTTATTCAACTTTCCTAAATATTTGATTCTTAAGACAGAGAAAATAGCCTTACAAGTGCACTGTATTGCATGCCTAATAGAATGTAGCATTTATTATGTTGGTGCAAAAGTAATTGTGGCTTTTGGACTTTACGTGGTTGTGAATTTAAATGATTATAACTAGGCTCAAACACATCTTTATTAATCAAAATAGGAACTCTGACAATCAACACATTTTTGGCAATAAGAAATGAATTTGCTCATTCCTATAGCATAAAAAGCCACACTTCGAGATTCCACAAACTCTTGGAAAGCATTTTCTTCCTCCTGCTGGTTGTGGACTTGCTTTCCCTGCAAAAAGTTGTCAAAATGCTTGAAGACGTGGTCGTTGGTTGATGAGAGGTCAGATGAATAGGGAAGATGAGGCGAAACTTTGTAGCCCAATCTGTTCAACTTTTGAAACATTTGTTGTGTGATGTGTGGTCGGCCACTGTCATGGAGAAGAACTGAGCCCGTTCTGTTGAGCAATGCCTGCTGCGAGTGTTGCAGTTTTCAGTGCATCTCATCGATTTGCTGAGCATAATTCTCAGATATAATGGTTTCACTGGGATTCAGAAAGTTGTAGTGAATCAGATCATCAGCAGACCACCAAATAGTGACCATGACCTCTTTTTTTTTGGTGGAAATTTGGCTTTGGGAAGTGGCTTGGAGCTTCTTCTTGGTTCAGCCACTGAGCTGGTCATTGCTGGTTGTCGTATACAAACCACTTTTCATCACACATCACGATCCAATTGAGAAATGGTTCATGTTGTTGCAAAGAGTAAGAAAAGATGAAATTTCATAATGACAATTATTTTGATTTGTGGTCAGCTCATGAGGCACCCAGTTATTGAGCTTTTTCACCTTTCCAATTTGTTTCAAATGCTGTATGACCATAGAATGGTCAGCTGCTGAGTTCTTCAGTAACCTCTCATATAGTTATAGGAGGATTAGTTTCGATGACGGCTCTCAATTTGCTGTTGTCACCAGTCAATGGCCTCCCATTATGTTCCTCATCTTCAAGGCTCTCACCTTCTTTGCAAAACCTCTTGAACCACCACTGCACTATACATTTGTTAGCAGTTCCTGGGCCAAATGCATTGTTGATGCTGTGACTTGTCTCTTCTGCTTTATAACCCATTTTGAACTCAAATTTTAAAATTTGCTTGAATTTGCTTTTTGTCTACTAATAACAACATTACCATAGTCTAAAATAAATATAAAATAAACAGCAAGTTATAATAAGTCATTAGAAAAAACATAAAGCAAGAAAGGGGCCTGAAAATGATGTATAACATAACCACATTTATTAAGAATGTATTCCAATATCAAATGGCAAATTTCAACAATGCAAAAACTGCAATTACATTTGCACCGACCCAATATTTTTCCCTCCAAAAAAATAGATTTTTAGCACGTTTTAGAAAAGCTATCACAATAAAGTAAAATATCTTAAAATAACAAAACATGGAATATTTATGGCACTCAAGAATGATCTTTTTTCCCCTATACTATACAGTAGATTTTTATTAGTTGTCTATTTTATATATATCAATCCCAATTTCCCAGTTCTTTCCACCCTCCTCCCTGCCTTTATATCCACGTTTGCTATGTCTTCGTCTCTATTTCTGTTTTACAAACAGGCTCATCTGTACTATTTTTTCTAGATTCCACATATATGCATTAACATATCAATATGATATCTGTTTTTCTCTTTCTGATTGTCTTCGTCCTGTAGGACACTGTCTAGGTCCATCCCCATCTCTGCAAGTGGCACCATTGTACAATCTGTACTACATTAAAGTTACTCTTAAAAATGCATTCCAATATACAGTAGGTACAGACAATGTTTGATTCCACTTATACAAGGTACTGCTGCTGCTGCTGCTGCTGCTGCTGCTAGGTCGCTTCAGTCGTGTCCAACTCTGTGCGACCCCATAGACGGCAGCCCAGAAGGCTCCCCCATCCCTTCGACTCTCCAGGCAAGAACACTGGAGTGGGTTGCCATTTCCTTCTCCGATTCATGAAGTGAAAAGTGAAAGTGAAGTCGCTCAGTCGTGTCCGACTCTTCATGACTCCATGGACTGCAGACTACCAAACTCCTCCGTCCATGGGATTTTCCAGGCAAGAATACTGGAGTGGGGTGCCATCACCTTCTCCAATACAAGGTACTTAGAATAGTCAAATTCATGGAGTCAGAAAGTATATTGGTAGATGCCAGGGATGAGATGGGTGGGAGAAATTGGGACTTAGTGTTTCTTTGAACAGAGTTTCAGTTTAGGAAAGTGAAAAATTCAGGACATGGATGATGGTAAGAATTGTACAACAATGTGAATGTACTTAGTGCCAGCAAAATGCTTAAAAAAAGCATTGCCCTTAAATTCATGTTTAGTGAAATGTAGACTGTTTAATCTACAAATAACACCATTTTGAATAATACTGGCTTATGCTTGTGTGGAATCTCACGTCAAGGCCTTAAGAAATTTTTTTGTACATCCGTTATACCATCCTCTCACACAATATCCTTATGAAATAGAATGAAAACGATTTCATAGGTGAAGAAAAAAATTGACATTCAAGGGGTCACAATAAGTCAAAGGAAGAAACAGTGAGCAAGCATTTAAGTGTGGCTTCCATTATAGCTCGCACCTTCGTAACAAACAACGTTAGGAGAACTTAATGTGGATATCAAGGCAGTTATACAAGCATTCCTTGAGGTATAACTCATTCTCACTTGACAGTGTAGTCATCCAAATCATTTTTAAAAATTAGCTACTCACAATTATTTAATACACATGATACACATGAACATTCTCCTTTCTCGAGGTGAAGCAAGGGAAGACAGAGCACAAGTAAATGACTATGTGTTTTCTGAACCACATGATTTACTGTGAGAACTATACAGCTTTGACATGTCACATGGAAAGCCCTTACTAGGAATTTTAGGATATAAAATACTGTCTTTAGAAGAATTAAACAGGAGGGAATAGAAAGGTAAAGTTCAGATGGTTACTTTGAAAATGTTTCTAAACTGAAGAGATTTGTTTCTCCCATAATATAAACTTCATTTTGCTAGGTAGCAGAAAGAACCTTGCAGATAATGAAGCACAAGATGTGGGTAAAATGCAGCCAAATGTGTGTGTATAGTGATACCTGGGTGTGATAATCCGCACATGGTTCCCATCTGTTATTCCTTAATTTGCTCTCAGCTGTTTCAATAATGTGACATTGTTCATCACTTCTCAACCTTTTCGAAATATTTCTTTTCCTTTTTTTAAACTCACACCATCACAGTTATGTAATAGAACATTAACTATTCACTCAACAAGGCAACATTTTTTTTGCCTAAGTTTCTCTAAGAGTAGATAAAGTGTTAACTATGAAGATATTTCTTGGGGTCAGACTCTATTCTAAGTAACACGAATAAGAGAAGAAATAATTAAAGGAAGAAAACAAGACTACCTGAAAAATAAAATGAATTTCAGAAAAATAAAAGGGTCATTTTTTTTTTAAACTTTACAATATTGTATTAGTTTTGCCAAATACCAAAATGAATCTGCCACAGGTATACCTGTGTTCCCCATCCTGAACCCTCCTCCCTCCTCCCTCCCCACACCCTCCCTCTGGGTCGTCCCAGTGCACCAGCCCCAAGCATCCAGTATCGTGCATCGAACCTGGACTGGCGATTTGTTTCATACATGATATTATACATGTTTCAATGTTATTCTCCCAAATCTCCCCACCCTCTCCCTCTCCCACAGAGTCCATAAGACTGATCTATACATCAATGTCTCTTTTGCTGTCTCGTACACAGGGTTATTGTTACCATCTTTCTAAATTCCATATATATGCGTTAGTATACTGTATTGGTGTTTTTCCTTCTGGCTTACTTCACTCTGTATAATAAGTTCCAGTTTCATCCACCTCATTAGAACTGATTCAAATGCATTCTTTTTAATGGCTGAGTAATACTCCATTGTGTATATGTACCACTGCTTTCTTATCCATTCATCTGCTGATGGACATCTAGGTTGCTTCCATGTCCTGGCTATTATAAACAGTGCTGTGATGAACATTGGGGTACACGTGTCTCTTTCCCTTCTGGTTTCCTCAGTGTGAATGCCCAGCAGTGGGATTGCTGGATCATAAGGCAGTTCTATTTCCAGTTTTCTAAGGAATCTCCACACTGTTCTCCATAGTGGCTGTACTAGTTTGCATTCCCAAAAAGGGCCATTTTTTGAAAAAAATTTAGGCGAATAAAAATGTATAATTTGAAGCATTAATTTCTGGAGATTATTAATAAGCATCATATAGAAACAATACGATTTGGGTAATACTGGAGTAAAAAACTTGTTTTACTGCAAGAATTCTAATATTCCTTATAAATCTCTAAGAGGAGAATAAGTATGACAGGAAGAATTTTCCAAACTTATTCAATGGTTTTGTTCAGAGTATCCCTGGGGAATAGTGCTCTACAGCAAAATAGCATTTAGGAAATACTGAGCTCAGGAGTTTGATTCATCCGTTTTGTCAGTTTTAACAACAGACCAGGGCAGTGACAGAACATCTTTACAAAATAAATGTAGTATGGTCTTTGACTCACTAGCCCTAACCAAGCTCTCAGCTACAAGCCTTTTCCACATACAGAAGCTCAGTTCTATGCTGCTGCTGCTACTGCTAAGTCGCTTCAGTCGTGTCCGACTCGGTGCGACCCCATAGACGGCAGCCCACCAGGCTCCCCCATCCCTGGGATTCTCCAGGCAAGAACACTGGAGTGGGTGGCCATTTCCTTCTCCAATTCATCAAAGTGAAAAGTGAAAGTGAAGTCGCTCAGACGTGTCCGACTCTTCGTGACCCCATGGACTGCAGCCTACCAGGTTCCTCCGTCCACGGGATTTTCCAGGCAAGAGTACTGGAGTGGGGTGCCATTGCCTTCTCCGCAGTTCTATGCTAGCCTTTTAGAAATTCTCCCTACTGGCAAAAATACTCTGCAACACTTCATGTGCCTTTGTATGCCCATGCCTTTGCTTATGTTGTGCCATCTTTTTTATGTCCTTTCTCTCTTCCACTTGCCTGTCAAAAAGCTAGTACTGCTCAGTGTTCAATTGTTCCTCCCTCTCCTGTCACCGTCCTTCATGTATGCTTCTCTTAAAGGCAGAAGTTTTCAAATGTGACTGTATTCCTAATGCATTAGGAATAATTACAGAGTTTTTAAAACACTTGTTCCTAAGTCTCATCCAGCAATTTTGATATAATAGGTGGGGATTTTTAATTCCCAAGTGACTGTAAAACAACCAAAGCTGAGAACCATTGCTTTGGAGTTCATGGTAATTTGTCTCTGTATTTTATAGACCTATATCCTAAAAAAAGGTGTAAGGTTTTTTACAGGAGAAACAGCCCTCTTCATATTCATAGGTCCCCTGTACTCACAGAAATTTTTGAATGAAAAAATAAAATATCATATGCCCTCGCCTATTCATTTCTATAACAAAACAAAACAAGCTCATAGATAGAGAGCACAGATTGGTGGTTGCCAGAGGTGGGGAGGGGAAGAAATATATTGTTTTAAATAAAATTAATTACCAGTTTACTTAATTAACAACATTCATTTCACCTGAAAAAAGTTATTTGGCTTATATTTCCAATGTTGATGCTAATCTCATTAAAAGGTTTTCCAAATTACTCTGCTTTTCCATTCCTATTGTATGTAAATTATATCATCAAGGAGAGTGGCTCCCAATCTAGCTATAAATTAGCAATAGACTGGGGAGCATGTAAAAATAATCAAAGCTTTCTACTTCCAGACCTACAGAAGCAGAATCTGAGGTTAGGACTTCAGAAGTTTGTTTTATTTTAGTTTAGTTCAGTTCAGTTTAGTTTAGTTTAGTTTAGTTTTGTAAACAGTAATTCTAGTATCAATAGCAAACATTCATTCTATGAATCACTGATTTAAAAGAGGAATTTTATAATGTGCTGCTTTTATGAAAACATTTACTTATTATTGTACTGGTTTGGAGGGTCCAGTAATAGAAAACAATATAAATCTATCTCATAAAAAATAGATCCTTTTTAAAAGAATATAATCATAAATCCCTAGAGAAGACACATTATTGATGATACTTTATTATTCAAATGCAAGAGGAAGTATTATTTTATTTTACTATTTACAAGGCCTTTTTTCTAAGTCATAGTTTTAGTAGAACTGGAATAGAATTGCCCAAAATCATGTAATAAATTTTATTCAGCTTTTATTAAGATAACTAATTTTCTCAAGTCTGTTAGCATGACACAGTAAAAATCAATTCTCCAAAAGGAATTAGGAAAGTATAGGCCATCATTATGGGTTTAACAGCTCATGTTTTAGGCAATTAAGTGAAACTTTTTTAAGTTTCTTTTTTTTTTTTTAATTTTTAAACCAGTAATTTCAGGCATGCTATAACCTGAAGTCAGGTGAGCCACATTTGGCCTATTAGCCATCTAATGGACAACTGGACTTCACTATTCTGTTAATATATACATATATATATCCTATTCTCCCTGGTCACTCAGATAACTTTAATAGAATCAAAGGAAATTCAAATTATTGTTGTCTCTTCAATGGTTGAACTATAGATGGACTAAAGGAAAGAAGAATCAGAAACAGTATACGTGCTTTCAGAGAGCATTAATTATATTAATCGACCCAGGCTTATGTGTTTCTTTTTATTAATGCCATCCACCCAATTCTGGGGTTGTCATGTAACTTTCTGATTTTTCCAATGGGAAGTAGAAAGATGACTGAATCAGAGCCTTGAAAAGTGTGAGTTTATGCTTCTTCTCATAGATTCCTGTTAGTACCATGAGAACATGTCCAGGTTAATCTGCTGAAGGGATAAAAGGGACACATGGAGGAAACCCAAGTTGTATGGATATAACCAAGGTCCTCCTAGACCAGCCAACTCACAGGAAACTCATCATCTGGCCACAGATGCATGAGAAAGCTCCATTGAAATCTATCAAGTTTGATACAGATTACCGAACCTCTTGGCTTAATCTGTAGACTCATGTCATTTTAAGTCGCTATGATTTGTGTGTGTGCTTAGTCAAGTCTGATGCTGTGTGACTCTGTGGATTACAGCCCACTAGGCTCCTCTGTCCATGGAATTTTCCAGACAAGAATATTGGAGTGGGTTGCCATTTCCTGCTCCAGGGGATCTTCCCAACTCAGGGATTGAACCTGCGTCTCCTGCATTGAAAGGCAGATTCTTTACCACTGTGCCACCTGAGAAGTCCATTAGGGAGATTTATAAACATTAAAACAGACACAATTGTCTTCAGTGTTTGAAAGGTTGTGCTGTTATAGACAGCATTTGGATCCTTCAAGTGCCAGTTCTACTAAGAGAGAAAAAAAGATTGTATTGATAGACAGATTTCCATTTGACAAAGTGCTTTCTAACAAGTCATAGATTTTCAAGGATAGGGCTATAGACATTGAATTCCCTGATTCTAGGATGATTCACGGAGAAGGCAATGGCACCCCACTCCAGTACTCTTGCCTGGAAAATCCCATGGGCGGAGGAGCCTGGTAGGGTGCAGTCCATGGTGTCGCTAAGAGTCAGACATGACTGAGCGACTTCACTTTCACTTTTCACTTTCATGCATTGGAGAAGGAAATGGCAACCCACTCCAGTGTTCTTGCCTGGAGAATCCCAGGGACAAGGGAGCCTGGTGGGCTGCTGTCTATGGGGTTGCACAGAGTCGGACACGACTGATGTGACTTAGCAGTAGCAGCAGCAGGATGATTCAAGATGGGGCTAAAATGAATCTATTTTATTCATTTAATCATTATATGTTTCTTCATCTAGCCCTTTAGTGCTACAGAATTATGTACATATTATCAGTACAAGTGTGTTGTAGATTATAGTGGCTTTCTTATTCTTTCACTGGCATTAGAAACAAGAGCCATGTGCCCATTCCTCTAGTCATCCTCTTGGATATAGTTGCCAGAATTCTCAGTCAAGATTTACCCCCATAATTCACCCTGAAAATGGAGACATAACCATTATGTGGACCTAAGGAAACAAATTAGTCTTTGTGCTATCATTCATTCGTTTTAAAAGTCATCAGCTAACAGACTGCAGTTGGATTTTGTCTAGTCTATCAGTGTTTTTTAAAAATGTGAGACCAAATGCTTTTTGCTTTTCATCTATCACAGTTCCCAACATTTTCTATTTCAAACATTTATAATACTGACCTGGTTCTTTTAGGTATTTAAGTTTAAAGACTGGCTAAGTTCTTACTTTTCATACTGTTCACTGGGGTCTCAAGGCAAGAATACTGAAGTGGGTTGCCACTCCCTTCTCCAATGGACCATGTTTTGTCAGAACTCTCCACCATGACCCGTCCACTTTGGGTGGCCCTACATGGCAGGGCTCATAGTTTCATTGAGTTAGGAAAGGCTGTGGTCCAAGTGATTAGTTTGGTTAGTTTTCTGTGATTGTGGTTTTCATTCTGTTGACCCTCTGATGGATAAGGATAAGAAGCTTATGGAAGCTTCCTGATGGGAGAGACTGACTGAGGGGGAAACTGAGTCTTGTTCTGACAGGCAGGGCCATGCTCAGTAAATCTTTAATCCAATTTTCTGTTGATGGGCAGGGCTGTGCTCACTCCTTGTTGTTTGAAGTGAGGCCAAACTATGGTGGAGGTAATGAAGATAATGGCGACCTCCTTCAGAAGGTCCCATGCATGCACTGCTGCACTAAATGCTCCTGACCCTGCAGCAGGCCACCACTGGCGCACACTTCTGCCAGAGACTCCTGAACACTCGCAGGAAAGTCTGGGTCAGTCTCTTGTGGGGTCACTGCTCCCTTCTCCTGGGTCCTGGTGCACACAAGCTTTTTGTTTGTGCCTTCCAAGAGTCTGTTTCCCTAGTTCTGTGTAAGTTCTGGCAGCTCTATGGTGAAGTAATGGTGACCTCCTCCAAGAGGGCTTATGCCATAACCCACATCTGCTGCACCCAGAGCCCCTACCCCTGTGGCAGGCCACTGCTGACCCATACCTTGGCAGGAGACACTCAAATACAGTTCTGGCTCAGTCTCTGAACAGTATGAAAAAGCAAAAAGATAGGACACTGATAGATGAACTCCCTAGGTCAGTAGGTGCCTAATATGCTACTGGAGATTAGTGGAGAAATAACTCAAGAAAGAATGAAGGGATGGAGCCAAAACAAAAACAACACCCAGTTGTGGATGTGACTGGTGATGAAAGTAAAGTCCCATGATGTAAAGAGCAACACTGCATAGGAACCTGGAATGTTTGGTCCATGAATCAAGGCAAACTGGAAGTGGTCAAACAGGAGATGGCAAGAGTGAACGTTGAAATTCTAGGAATCAGTGAACTAAGATGAACTAGAATGGGTAAAATAAACTCAGATGACCATTCTGTCTGCTACTGTGGCCAAGAATCCCTTAGAAGAAATGGAGTAGCCATCATAGTCAACAAGAGAGTCCAAAATGCAGTACTTGGATGCAATCTCAAAAACAACAGAATGATCTCTGTTCGTTTCCAAGGCAAACCATTCAAAATTACAGTAGTCCAAGTCTATGCCCCAACCAGTAATGCTGAAGAAGCTGAAGTTGAATGGTTCTATGAAGAACTACAAGACCTTCTAGAACTAACACCCAAAAAGATGTCCTTTTCATTATGGGGGACTGGAATGAAAAAGTAGGAAGTTAATAAACACCTGAAATAACAGACAAGTTTGGCCTTGGAGTACAAAATGAAGCAGGGAAAATACTAATAGAGTTTTGCCAAGAGAATGCACTGGTCATAGCAAACACCCTCTTCCAACAAAACAAGAGACAACTCTGCACATGGACATCACCAGATGGTCAATACCAAACTCAGATTGATTATATTCTTTGCAGCCAAAGATGGAGAAGCTCTATACAACCAGCAAAAATAAGACCAGGAGCTGACTGTGGCTTGAACTCCTTATTGCCAAAGACTGAAATTGAATAAAGTAGGGAAAACCACTAGACCATTCAGATGTGACCTAAATCAAATCCCATTCCATTATACAGTGGAAGTGACAAATAGATTCAAGGCATTAGACCTGATAGAAAGCCTGAAGAAATATGAATGGAAGTTCATGACACTGTACAACAGGCAGTGATTAAGACCATCTCCAAGAAAAAGAAATGCAAAAAGGCAAAATGTTTGTCTTACAAATAGCTGAGAAAAGAAGAGAAGCTTAAGGCAAAGGAGAAAAGGAAAGATATACCCATTTGAATGCAGAGTTCCAAAGAACAGCAAGGAGAGATACGAAAGCCTTCCTCAGTGATCAGTGCAAAGAAATAGAGGAAAACAATAGAATGGGAAAGACTAGACATCTCTTCAAGAAAATTAGAGATACCAAGGGAATATTTCATGCAAAGATGGGAACAATAAAAGACAGGAACAGTATGGGCCTAACAGAAGCAGAAGATATTTAGAAGAGGTAGCAAGATTACACAGAAGAACTATACAAAAAATATCTTCATGACCCAGATAACCACAATGCTGTGATCACTCACCTAGAGCCAGACATCCAGGAATGCAAAGTCAAGTGGGCCTTAGGAAGCATTACTAAGAACAAAACTAGTGGAGGTGATGGAATTCCAATTGAGCTATTTCAAATCCTAAAAGACAATGCTGTGAAAGAGATGCACTCAATATGCCAGCAAATTTGGAAAACTCAGCAGTGGCCATCGGACTGGAAAAGGTCAGTTTTCATTCCAATCCCAAAGAAAGGCAATGCTAAAGAATGTTCAAACTACTGCACAATTGCACTCATCTCACACGCTAGCAAAGTAATGTTCAAAATTCTCCAAGCCAGGCTTCAATAGTACGTGAACAGTGAACTTCCAGATGTTCAAACTAGATTTAGAAAATGCAGAGGAACCAGAGATCAAATTGCCAACATCTATTGGATCACTGAAAAAGCAAGAGAGTTCCAAAAAAACATCTACTTCTGCTTTTTTTTAACTACGCCAAAGCCTTTGACTGTATGGATCATTCTTCAGGAGATGGGAATACCAGCCCATCTGACCTGCCTCATGAGAAATCTGTATACAGGTCAGAAAGCAGCAGTTAGAACTGTACATGGAACAACAGACTGGTTCCAAATTAGGAAAGGAGTATGTCAAGGCTGTATATTGTCACCTGCTTATTTAACTTACATGCAGAGTACATCATGAGAAATGCTGGGCTGATTGAAGCACATGCTGGAATCAAGATTGCTGGGAGAAATATCAATAACCTCAGATATGCAGATGACACCACCCTTATGGCAGAAAGTGAATAAAAACCAAAGAGCATCTTGATGAAAGTAAAAGAGGAGAGTGAAAAAGTTGGCTTAAAACTCAACATTCAGAATACTAAGATCATGGCATCTGGTCCCATCACTTCATGGGAACTAGATGAGGAAACAGTGGAAACAGTGGCAGACTTCATTTTGGGCGGCTCCAAAATCAGTGCAGATGGTCACTATAGCCATGTAATTAAAAGACGCTTGCTCCTTGGAAGATAAACTATGACCATCCTAGACAGCATATTAAAAAGCAGAGACATTACTTTGCCAACAAAAGTCCATCTAGTCAAAGGTATGGCTTTTCCCATAGTCATGTGTGGATGTGAGAGTTGAACTATAAAGAAAGCTGAGCGCCAAAGAATTCATGCTTTTGAACAGTGGTGTTGAAGAGTCCCTTGGACTGCAAGGAGATCCTACCAGTCCATCCTAAAGGAAATCAGTCCTGAATATTCATTAGAAGGACTGATGCTGAAGCTGAAACTCCAATACTTTGGCGACCTGATAGGAAGAGTCAACTCATTAGAAAAGACCCTGATGCTAGGAAAGATTGAAGGCAGGAGGAGAAGGGGATGTCAGAGGATGAAGTGGATGGATGGCATAACCAACTCAATGGACATGAGTTTGAGCAAGCTTCGGGAGTTGGTGATGGACAAGGAAGCCTGGCATGCTGCAGTCCATGTGCTCTCAGAGAGTAGGACACAACTGTGCAATTGAACTGAACTGAAGTTCTTACTTATGACTCACATTCTATCAAAAGTTATAGGAAATACAGAGATTCAATACAGATTCTAGCCTCAGGAATCCTATGGTTTTGGAGAAGAGGTGATTTCCTTAGGTAACTATAATAGGTTGAAGTAAAACACACAGTGAAAGAGATACAGAGAAAATGAGATGGGTCACCGAATTAGAAACAATTGGATGCAGCTGGATTGTGAAGCCAACGCGTAATTAGTGGGCAGAGAAATTACAGACTTCTTTTTATGTTGTTTCTCAAAGACATCACCACTGGAATTATTATAAGCATTTGAAATCTTCATTAGAGATTCCCGACAAACAGGTGGTCCAGATTGTCACATGTCCCTGCTTTCATCCAAATTTTAATTTAATGATACAATTTAAAAAGTTACTTGACCTATTAGAATTTTCTTTTCATTCCTTAATTAGGACTTAGAAAATCACCACATTTGTATGTTGAAGATAAATTCCTATTGTTTTTTATTACCAGTGGTCTCTAAACAATTTATTGTAAGCTCTTTGATCCTTAAAAGTGTCAAATTAAATATTGATATTTTTAAAGCTGAAGTGATGATTTTCATAATAAAAGTCCAAGACTTTCAATGCCTACCAAACACTTGGTTAATGAATATATAATTAATATTTAAATATGTTTTGATTTAATAAACAATATGCCTAAAAATATCATCTTAAGATCCTAAAAGGTAGAGTCACCAAAATAGCAAAAATAGACACAAATTTGACTCAGAATTCACACTTCTTCATAACAAAAATATGACTCTAACAAAGCACGCTTGGGATGTTTCAAAGATAACTCTGGAAGCTTTATCATCTTTTCCTTCAAATGCACTGTAGACTTGCCCCTACACTTCAGCAGCTCCAATTCAGGAAATGTTGGATTTTGCTCAATTAAAGATCATGTCCAAGTGGACTTAATCAAATATATAAATAAACTGAAGTTTTCCCATGAGAACTATCAAAATTATGTCATGTCGAGTCACAGAACCAGAGACTAATGCAGACTTCTTTAACCTTCTTCTCTATAAACCAACAGGTCATTGTTAAGCTTACTATTATTTTTTCATTGCTATTATTATTATTTTTCATTGCTTTTTACCTGAACACTATAAGTAATAGGTGGATTATTTCAAATAAAAATTTTCAAGATGATATAAATCATAAAATTATCCCCACTAGACCATTTTACCTGCATAATCTTGATTTTCCTCATTTCAAACATTACAAACATTTGAATAGCAGTTTCTAAACAATACCAATATCCAAGATAAATGCAAACAGCACCAAACATCTCTAGCTTAGAAAATAGGACTTGCATAGCTCCCTAGTGAGAAGTGCTTTCTTATGTTTTATTTATTCCTTGTTCCTGGATCCATGTGTGTGTGTGTGTATGTTAGTCACTCATTCATGTCTAACTTTTTGCAACCCCATGGACTATAGCCCTCCAGGCTCCTTTGTCCATGGAATTTTCCAGGCAAGAATACTGGAGTGGATTGCCATTCCCTTCTCCAGGGGATCTTCCCAACCCAGGGACTGAACCTGGGTATCCTCTATTGCAGGCAGATTCTTTACCATCTAAGCTACCAGGGAAGTCCTATATCCAAAATTATTATTTATGAATTTAATACTTCCTCATGAAGTTGCCCTGAAGATTATATGCTTCTTTCTTGTCTAAAAATATGCTAAGATTCTAATGAATGGTAGCTCTTGGTATTAATTTTAATATCTACTGCTGCTGTTGCCACTAATTATAAGTTTATTGGAAATAATTCAAATTTTTGTAAATTGTGGATGAAGTAATACTATGGGAGTAGATTACTCATTGCCTGACTTCAAAATGTTTACCAAATTACAGTTTATTTGTGATGACCACTTAAAAATTAGAGCTACTTTTATCACAACTGGAAAAAAAAGGCTCAACAAGGTCTAAGATGTTTTCTTGATAAATATTTCCTGCCTTACATTCAAATGTATTGTTGTTTTACTCTGACCTTTGTAATTTATTTTGAAGATCAGTTTGTAATTATTTCTTCCTTAAAAGTCACACAATGACTTCTGACTAGCAGCAACAGTATCTTGACAACAAAAATACTAATAAATGTCTGTTATAAAATATTTTTGTTCTATTAATTAGCATTGTGTCTGATAATGTCATAAACTTTAAATTCATATCACTATGTCTATTTTCCAAAAGTATTTTTCACTTTCATAGCAAGTAGAAATAAATGCAATTATTTTGTTCTATCAATTAATTGTCACTTACTTTAAAATTATCATTTATTAAAGAAAACCCTTGAACCTAAATTTCCAGTATATGACTATATAACCATTGCAAGTCAATTCAATTTCCTTTTTCTCTCTTAAATAAATGAATTCACAATCACTTGTCTTAGAAACAAAAACTGGCAAAATATGTTCATATACATAAAGTTGTGGGAGAAGGCAATGGCACCCCACTCCAGTACTCTTGCCTGGAAAATCCCATGGACAGAGGAGCCTGGTGGGCGGCAGTCCATGGGGTCTCTAAGAGTCGGACATGACTGAAGCAACTTAGCAGCAGTAGCAGCAGCATATAAAGTTGTATTAAGTTTTGGATTTGATTTACATAGAACTTTTTCTTAGGAGAAAATACATTTCATAAAAGAAAAGGTATTTAACATACTCTACTACTGCCATAGTTAATACATTTTTTCTATGTAATTTTCACTCTGATAACTTTTTACTATATACATTTCTATCTAAATCACACATTTTTGGGTGGGTGTGTATGTGTGTGCATTCAGTCGTGTTTGACTCTTCTCGACCCCATGGACTGTAGCCCGCTAGGCTCCTCTGTCCATAGGATTTCCCAGGCAAGAATACTGGAATGGGTTGCCATTTCCTCCTCCAGGGGATCTTCCCAACCCAGGATTTGAACCTTCATCTCCTGAGTCTCCTGCATTAGCAGGCAGATTCTTTACCACTGAGCCACCTGGGAAGCCCCAATATATTATACTACTTCACCAGTTAATTTTTTTATGTAATTTTCACTCTGATGACTTTGTACTAAAATTTCTGGCTAAAGTACACATTTTTTGTTGAGGAAGTGTTAAAAAGAAATTAAAGCATAGAATGTCAAAAACACATTTATGAGATGAAAATGCCAATATCGATAATGTATTAGCAATACAATTTCTTTAAATTTTGAAGTGAGTTTACACTTTATATTACTTGTTCCCATTTTCTATTATTCCCAAAACACTGAAGTAAATGGCTCTGAAACACTGAGTAGAAAACTGTCTAGAAAACTATTGTAAATCGGCAGAGTGGTCAGGTGTCCCACCTTATTACTGTTTAAAAATTTTTTTAGAAAATCAGTAATATTATTGATTACTTATTCCTATCTGAAAGTCAGGAATGTGGTGTCATCTGCAACTTCTGAACTAGCTTTGACACCGATGTTAACACTGAGCTTAAATGTGGGGCTAAATAAAAATGATTATACTCCAAAAGGTATACAATTTTAAATATTTAATAGATATTTTATGCTACTTCTCTATAAAGCATAGATCACAACCTTGAAACAAGAATTCAGACCCATCAATAGGGTACTAATCATCCCCATTCAGTACACAAACAAAATTAGGACTGCCTTTCTTTTCCTAGGCATCTCACTGCTTTCTACATCTCCATGTGAAGAGAATATGCCTGCCAAAAACACACTCAGAATTCCTCTGCTAACAGCCACTTGTAAAAATAAAACTCTGAAAAGGCATAAAGAGAAGAAACAGCATGTTCTAAATGCTGTGAAGAACCCAACATGATTTTCATTGGTCTTGGGCCCTGGCAGCCATTCGACCCACACTTTACTGTCTCAGCTCCTGGATGCATGGACCAGTTCTCAGTACTGCGGCTGAGCAAGAACCAGTTGCATGATTTCATTTGTGGCTTTTTCGTGCTACTTCTAATGAAAAGTCACCACAAAAATAACATCCACTTTTGAACCCTGAAAGAGGTTCAAAAGCTTGTTGGTTCCAAAGAACACTAAATAAGGCTTAACATGTAAGAAAAAAGTTTCAATTTATTTTTTTAATTCATTTTTCCTACATACTTCCAGAAAGACTTTGAAGCAACAAACAGGAAAAAAAGATGCATATATAGTAGAAATTTGATAAAAAATAAAATATCAAATCAAGTGGGGGGAGATAATTATAACAAAAACCCAGACTTGTATATTTCGTAGCAGTGTAATTCAGGTAAGAATTATTTTCACTGATGCAGTTTTATTAGGAGAAATAGATTTTTCTTGGTATCAAAGCTTAAGATTGAGTAATATTCTGAGAATATAGAAAGTTCACTAAGCCATATGAGCATGCAGTAAGATGGAAGTATCTTCAGCAATTGTTTTACTGAAGTTAGACAAAGGTACTTCATCTGAAATGTTCTATAAATTGATGAATCTTTTTATATAAAGAGATTAATTGTAATTCCTAGAGATCAAACTCTGTGGTAACAGAAAAAGAAGTTTTTAAACGTCTAAAGAATGTGTGTATCAGAGAGCTCTACTATCAAGTGCTGATTCAAATCTTAGATTTTTAAAGATCTATACAAATTCATTTTCTAAGTGCTGAGGAACAAACAGTGTTGTTGACGGAAAACACATTAATATATGTTTTGTAATAGTGTTTCCTTCCTGGAAAATTATAAAGCCTAAAGTGTTTCTCTTGAATAAAGGGAGAGTGATTTCTCTGTACAAGTCTGAGCTGCAAGAACATCTGCAGAGTGACCCACAAAATGTGTCTGAAATGCATCATTTCTCTATGTTCCAGGCTGAACAGTCTCATTTATCCCAAAGCAACATGCAAAACGTATGAAACACGCGCGTACAGACTCCAGCCTTGGCCAGAAAAGAAGCTTTGCCTTTGTTCCTCGCTTCACAGATCTGACATGAAAATGTGTATCTAAATTTTCCATGGAAGACTTTTAAAACATGGATTTGATAACCTAACTGTGTGAAATGATTTGGGAATTGGCATTGTGGGAGACCAAGACATTCTTAGAGACAGTTTCTAAATAGCATATAAAGCTCCTCCCAGCCTTCCCAATAGCATACCAGCCATGGAATTTCAATATTCATCATCTCCTCTAAAACCTCTCAACTAATTTTTTACACTTGATGGATGATTTTTATTATTTGAAATTTAGGGAGATCATGCTGATGAAAAATTGACATTAATTCTGTCTCAAAAATGAAATTTAAAAGAAAATCTTTCTCTTAGCAGAAACTAAGACAACATTGTAAAACAACTGCCCTCCAATGAAAACTAATTAAAAAATTAGAAAATGAAGGAAATATAACATTAAAAAATAATAATATTATTTAAAATATTGCTCTTATCATTCTCAGTTCACTTAGGGGCCAGAATTAGTTTTCACTGAAATTTGTCTTTTCCATTATAATTTCCCAGGATGTTGTTATCTTCTTTTTGGTACCCATCACCTGCCTGTGTCATGGTTACCTAGATATACACTAGATGATATGCTTTGTAAGGGTAAGGTTGCTTTTTTGTTATTGTGTCTGGCCTCTCCAGTGGTGCATGCATACGTTGTGTCTGACTCTTTGTGACCCCACTAACTGTGACCCACTCTGTCCTTGGAATTTTCCAGGCAAGAATACTGGAATGGGTTGCTGTCTCCTACTCCAGGGGATATTCCTCACCCAAGGATCAAACCCGCATCTCTTGCATTTCCTGAATTGGCAGGTGGATTCTTTACCACTGGCGGCCTCCCCAATGCCTTCCCCTAGATATGGTCATGTCTAATCGAGCAGAGAATGACAGGTGAATTGAATTAAAGCTGTGGGTTCAATTGCAGAAGAAAGTAGCCTGTATATAGAAATTTGAATGGTGTCAATATGTCAGATGTTTCTTAAAAAAAAAAAAAAAATTCTAGGCTGATTTCTTAAAGACTAAAATTTTAAATGAGTTTTTAATAAAAAATACCAAAGATATTTCACAAAATTTCTATTAAACTTGTAACTAGCACATATGAAACAATCTAGCACAGATTTGCTTACAGATTGAGAACAGGTGTGCAAATCTCTTAGGCAGTGGGGTGCACACATACTGTACATATTGAGAAGGAAAAGTCTGACCAGAAAAGGAAGCCTAGAAAGATGTCTCAGTGTGAAAGGCTGGACAGCTCAGGGGAAGGCTAAAAGAACAGGGGAGCTGGGAAAGGAGGCTAACAAAGAAAATAAAGTGGGACATGGGATAAGAGCCAAGGTGCCAAGAGAGACAGTATCAGTCGTTCAGTCATGTCCAGCTCTTTGTGACCGCATGGACTGGGTCTGTAGCCCACCAAGCTCTCTATCCATGGGATTCTCCAGGCAAGAATACTGGAGTGGGTTGCCATGCCTTTCTCCAGGGGATCTTCCTGACCCAGGGATAGAATCCAGGCCGCCTGCATTGCCGGCAGATTTTTTACTGCCACCAGAGTAAAAAATGGTGGCTCTCTAGTCTGAGCCACCAGAGAAGCCCAAAGATGCCAAAGTAAAGCTTAACCCATTTCTCAGCTTGCCCAAAAGCACAATTAGCTATTAGAAAGCCCATGCTGCATTTCACTAAAGAACAGCCTAAAACTTTCTCTGAGAAAGTATGTCTAGTCATTTGGATCTTTTAAGATACTCTCCACCCTTCTTTCCTTCATAACATTCATATCTTGATAAAAGCAAAGCCAGCTGTCAATATGCCAGTAGACCCATGATCCCACATCTGGCCTTAATCTGTTTTCATTCGGGAACCCATTTCAGCACTTGCTTGAAATAATTGCCTGGTAAACGTACATCCTCTTTGGTAGCTGTTTTCTCTTCTAGATCATCAGTATCATGAAACAATCATTTGAATTTACCAAACTGTATTCTAATCATCTGGACAAAGGATCCCACCTTCCACAAAGGATCTGCTCTTTATATGAAAGAGAAGCACACTTGAATTGCAATTCCCCTGAGAGTGGCACCTTAACACATAATTCGTCAGGAGCGGACAAGGATTTGGCATTAAAGCAGTGAGCGACCACCTGCAGGAACAGTTCCACCATGGAGTAACACACTTAGGTTGATGGCTGAGTGGATCTGATTTTATCCAATATGGCCCTGCCTGCCTGAACTTCTGTAGGTACCCTCTTTAAGTGATGCCTCAGTTTGGAATTGTCTGTGCAACTTTCATGCCTCCTTGAAGTCACACATGCACTTGGAAAGAAAATAGTAGTGAACTGCACAGGAACTGAAAGAACGTTTCCAGCGCCTGCCACAGGAAACACGGGAGGTGAACACACATTTTGGATTTTTGGTTTAATTTACAAATGCATATTTAAATAGACACATAATATTAAATGTGTAATGTAAATTTGAAAATATCTTCAAAAGATTTTAAAACAGATTTGAGCCAGCATTTTAAGCATTATGAAAGTATATTGATATTACTAGCAATATTTTAGTAATAATTAATTAATACATAAGAATGGAAACATTTTATATATAATTCTATTCCTTGAAGGCCCACTCATTATTTAACAACATACAATGTCAGGAATTTCATCCATAAACTTCTACAATCCTGTAGTTAATTCAAGATCAACAGCCAGTGACTACAACTTAACATTTAGTATTGTTAACATGTGATATCTTTGCTATATTTAAGATATTATTTGGGGGGAGGCCCAAATTTGATATATGGTTAACTTTAATTCCAAATTCTGGATTCTAAATTACATAACAGGTAACTAAAAAATCAAGACAGACGAAATTACAGTCTCTTACTGAAAGAGTCTCTTCCCCCCTCAAAATAAAACCTTAGCCCAATCTGTTATGCAAGATCTATATTCTGCCTGGCCAAAGATTCCACCCCAGTGCAAAATATCTCCTATTGCCCTGCTGTTTGCTTAACTGCTATACAGATACTCCTAAATTAGAGTAAAATGTACATAGTATAGTACAATAGCCATCAAGTTCAAATTTGTCTCCCCATACATTACTGCAAAGAAGCGTAGCATTCACAGAACTAAAATACTACTTCTGAGAGAAATCAGTTGAAAGAACCACACATTTCCCATTTACAGGGCTATGCAACCACTAGAAACAGCAAGGGGTTGCATAATGTTTCAGAAGTTCTTCTAGTGCTATGTCACTGAACTACATGAAAAGCTAATATGTTTTTAAAATACATTTTGAAAAACTGATAAAAGCTTGTGCATAGGGTTTCAGAAAATAAAAAATAAAAGAACTCCTTCAGTATGCATGAAGTTACACTTTTGGCACAGTCTTTATTGCTTTGTTATAACTCAGTGCCAGAATTTACAAGTTAAGGATGAAAAAGAAATTATTTTTCCTGATAGCCCTGGAGCCATCTAGGATACATCATGACTTACCTAAAGATGGGTCTTTGGAGATGTTTCCTCCTGATTGTGACATGGTCATCCATTTAAAGGTGAAAGTTTAGCTTGTTCCTGGAAACCACTCCAGAAATCCAGGGAGAGAATGTGGAAGCTTATCCTGATCTATTGTCCTGCAAGGAGCCCAGAAGGCAAAAGTAGTTTCCTCTTTCTCTTTTTGGGTGCTGGGAGAAAACTTCCCTGCTCTCTGCCAGCTGAGCAATGTGTCCATAGAGGCCACATAAGACAGGCACGATGGGGCACTCCCCCACAGAGCAGGGTGTGCAGAAACACCAAGAGTCACGTTGACATGGGCAAGAGAAGTGCACGGGACCCTCGGAAACGGAACAAAACAAACAGAAGCCTTCCTGCCCCTGTGGCACCCAGGTAGGAGCTCCCTAAGTTATCGCAGCCATGAGAGCACTCCTTCCACATGCTGGTCAAGCTCGGAAAAGCTAAGTCCCTCCCTGTCTTTAAAACAGCCCGTTCAGAGGCTCAACTTTTTTTCTTCAAAATAAAAGTTGTACAGCTGGTTCAGCAGTCCCATGTGAGTACCCTCAGAAAGTTTGTTCTGTTAAAATAAGAACTGTATACAAATTAATGAAGAGAGATGGGCTGAAGCTGCATGGCTGGCTTTGCTCTGAGAGATTATAATTATTTTACAATCTTGCTTTTATTCATGCTGGATGAAGTGTGGAGATAACTCATCATTTTTGGCACTCATAACCTAATAACCTACACTTGGCTAAAGTCAAAGATGCCATTTCAACTGATAGAAACCTTGTGAAGCTGGCCAGAGCTACAAAAGTTAGAAAAACAAAAATTGCTCAATTCCATCAGTGACACTGTACCCAAATGCAGCTTTTCAACTAAGAAGGGACACTGCAAAAAGATATGAAAACACACACACACATCACATTTTTTTTTAGTTCCCAAAACTCCCTAGGAACCTAAGGTTTTTATATTATAAAATAAAATTTTAATTTATGAAAATAAAAAGGAAGAAAAGCAAGTTTAAGAGAGAAGTTGTAAATAACTGAAAATAAACATTAAAAATTGTTTTACTTGGAAGACAGACTCACACTGCAGGGACTTTTGTTCAAGTTACAAATAAGGTGAATCCTCATATTTTAATATAACATTCTGGAGACATTCTTGTATTTAAATCACTAAAAAATTTCTTCTCAATCAGTAATGCCATGAGATTCCAGGCTAGAGGTTTGTTATGAAAAAAAAAAAAAAAATTCTCAAGTCATGATTAAATGTTTTAAAAGTACATGTGTTAAAAGGAACACACATGCTTTCACTGAATGATCCATAAAAATAAGATTTAAATGTCACAGAGGGCGATATTCTCTATATGATAGCAGTGTGTAGCTCTTAGCAGCCTCCAGATATGTCCACAGAAGCAAGAACACCTTTTTATTTTCCTCCCACATGAGAGACACAGAAAAAGAGAATTAAAAATAAATCACTGATTACATTGAGCAGTTCTAATCCATGCTAGGAAATGGAATCAGTCTGAGAAAGCACTGAACTAAAAATAAAATAAATGGCTCTAGTCCTAGTTCTATTATGAATATGCTGGGCCATTGTGAGAAAATTTCTTGACTTATCGGAGCTCCAGTTTCTGTTTGTAAAATAAAGTTAAAACATTAGTTGAATTCTTTGTTCCTGTTCAGCTTTAGTCATTCCAACAGACTCTTTCTAAGTATGATTAGTCTGCTTCTTGCAGAGATGCTAGCATAGGCCTTATGGTACCTGATACTCAAAAAAATACATTTTTATTATGTGAAGTTATAAATAAAAAGGAAGATAATTTTATATTATATATTTATGTAGCTATTATGTATTAATATAATTGTGTATAAATCAAGGTTTTCTTCACCATCAATAAGCATTCAATCATAATTTGACATGTGTGCAATACTGCAGTTATATCCAGAGACCATCTACATGCAAACTGATACGCAGACCTTAGGGTAGTGGCTTCATTACAACCATATGCTTTTGCTTTCTTTGTATATGTAATAGCATATTATACAGATCTTCTGGAAAGATTTCTGCATTTACGGATGGCATTCGATTTCTGTACTCATGGTTTATCTATATCACTATTAATTTAGCATAATACCCCTGAGGAACAACTCAAGAGAAAAGCAAGCCTCTCAACTTTTAAAAAATAACTTTCACTTTGTCTACTTTTGATTTAGAAAAGTGTGATGACTTCTTCATTAACATGTTGGAAGGAACTCAACAAAATACTAATAAACATCTAGCCAAGGTACAATTCAAATAACAAGCAAGCATACAATCTTACTTGAGGCTCAAGCCTTGATTATTAACCACAGAATCTGAAAGCTACTAAACTAATTACAGAAAATCCATAACATCATTCTTTGCATTAGGTTCATATTCTTTTTGCTCTGAAGTTAAAGTAGAAAACTTAGATTCTCACTTACATCAAGCACTAAATTTATTTTAAAATCCAATCTTAAAACTTAAGGAGCCATAAGAAGATAATAGTAACTTAAATAGTCACTTGACACAAAGAAAAATAACTATTTCTTAAAAGTTTTTATTAACATTTTTTCAAACAGCATTTAAACTTAATATTGGAAGGAAAAGTTTGCTTTATTAACTTAATGTAGTATTCAGTAAGATGAAATAACCTCACTATTGTTGCTTAAATTGCAAAAATATAGTCTTCAACACGACTATACTGTGAAAAATGCTAAAACTTATCATACATGCTATCTCCTAGTAAAATATGCTAAGTATAGTATATTTTGAATAGTTTTTCCAGGGGTTAGCTGTCAGAAATCATTTTTATATTTTTTCTATTAAGGTGAACTCTCAGTGTGACTTAGCCTAACACTTTTACCACTACTCTCTGCACACACACATACCCCCATACATATACAGGCACACTTTCCCCAACTCAGCACCGTTAGACTGTTATAATAGGTGCTCAATAAATATTTCTTAATTTATTAGAATTCTTAGCACAAAACACAGAACATATCCATCATAACCAACTCATTTTATATGATGAAAAACATGGGTCAACTTGCATGATTTTTCCAACCAAGTGGATACTAAGTATGTCATGGCATTTTGTGTGAAGCCTCATAGAAAATGATAAACTTTACTTTTTCTTGTTTTTTTTATTGTAATAATCTATTCTTTGGCCCTGTTTGTAATATACAAGAGCTAAACAACATGCAATAGTAGAAAAACCATATAGTACTGTGAATATGTCAGTCCAAGAACTGGAAAAATGAATGCAGCTACTGGTTATTACTTTACCACAGAACTCTAGTCAAATATCAGTCTGAGACAAAGTATGTGTGCTTTTTTTCCAATACAATTCAATTAAACACAATGATACAAGGTATATGTTTAAGTGAGTTTTTAAATTAAGTGGAGAAAGAGGAAGGAAGTACAAGAAAGAAATGATCAGATGGGATTCTAGACTTTCTAGTTGTATGCATATGATATGATTTAATTTAAAATTTTGTACAGGTTTCACACTGATGATGAAGCTAGTTGATGGATGGTACAGCTGGGATATGAACTCGGATGCCTTGTTCTGAGCCCCTGCTTATACCCCTACTGAGTAGGGGTAAAATGTAGGCACTGGGTCCTTTCCTGGCTATCACTCACATTCTAAAGAGAAACAAAAGAAACTAACCCCTCTGATGAGTGCCTATTCTTCTTCTAATCCTCATCCATACTTAAACATCACTGCATGACCTGTTATGTTTCCAATACTTACAAGAGCCAGCCCAAGAAATGGTCTATTGATATCGAAGTGAAATAATCAATGAATATGTTCTACAAAGATCTGAATGGAAACTCTTTTCCATTATAAACAGCCTTGAACTAATGTCAAGGAACACATATTTAAATCCCAACTTTAGCAGTGATTTCCTCTTGAGATCTATGAATATCTGTTTCCTTACCAGCTAAAAGTAAGATGTCAGGCTAGATGACCACTAAGATCCTTTCCAGTCCTAACTTTTTGTGACTCTATGACTGACATATGTCAAGTTATTTAAACTTAGTGTCCAAGCAAGAATAAACTCTGTAATCATTTTTAGCTTTTCTTGACCACAACAAGGTCATGCATACCACCAGAATACTTTTCATTACTACTGTTGTGAAATTAAAGCTAACATACTACTATTGAATGTGCAACTACATATTCATTTTTCTAATTAGGCAGTTTTCTTTCTTTCTATAGCTTCAACTGGGAACTAGTCTCACTTGAATGTGAGTTCCAGGAAGACAAAGGTTAGTGTCTGTTGTATTCCCTGAGCGCAATACATAAGAGGCATGAATGTGTGCTCAGTCACTTTAGTCAGGTCTGACTCTTTGCAACTCTATGGACGGTAGCCCACCAGGCCCCTCTGTCCATGGGATTCTCCAGGCAAGAATACTGGAGTGGGTTACCATGTCCTCCTCTAAGGATCTTCCCAACCCAAGAATCAAACCTCTCTCTGTCTCCTGCATTACAGGCAGATTCTTTACCACTGAGCCACTAGGGAAGCCCATGTAAAAGACAGTCATGGTTATTTACTGAATGAATGAACACAAAGTGTAATTAGTGCTACCTCATTATATTCTTGTATACTCTTTTTCTAAAAACTTGATCATATCTGGTAAATGTTCAGTGTTATGTATTTCCTCCAACCCACTATTTTTCTTCAAAGAGGTATCTGAGTTTATAGACAGGTGGGCTTCTTTGACCTTTTAGCGGCAGAAAAAAGGTAGCCTCAAACCCAAACCAGCAGGTTCCAGCTCCCCTTTGTGTTCTCTGGAATCTGCAACAACGTCCTTTAACTGTCTGGTCACTTCACTCCCTGCTGGCATCTCCTGCTGAAATCTGTAGCTGGTCTGTTCGATTGGCTCAGCCTGGGAACGGTGGTCATCTCCTCCTCATTGTGCCCAATCTCAGCCTTCACTGCAAGACTCTGTCTCAGTCTTTCAACTTGGCTAACATTAACCCCTCTCACCACACTGCATGAGGCAAATGGATGCCTTTCGTCAAAAAGAAAGAAAGAAAATGACATTGTTCCCATTATGTCATGAAGCTTTCTTATTCATTCATTCCAGTGGGTACATAGTGAGGAACTATACCACGATATTAACCATCTGCTCTGTCTAGCCCTCACCCACCTATACTTCCATCTCGAAACCCTAGCACTTAGGTTAATTCTTCCCTAGCCATATTGACATTTTGTTCCTCAAACACTCCACACTCTTCCGTGCCTCTTCCCCATGTCCTGTTCCCTCTGCCTAAAATGTTCTTTCTCCTGCTCACTGTGCATATGTAGCTGCAATCTCCCCGCCTCACAGAGGTGTCTCCTCTGGCAAGCCCATATGAATTTTATATACCTTCAGTACTCTGTTTCCCTCAAAGCAAGTATCATAGTTTGCATTATATTCGTTTATAAATCCATCTGTTCAATAAATGAATATGTTCTTTCTGCAGCATGCAATAAACTGAGGAAAAGATCAGAACATCTAACTGTTTCTGACTATCTTAAAAATAAATCCAGTCAAGTTACTCTGAAAATGTGTTTGTCCTCATGTGTGTCTGTAATAACCTAAAAATAAACTCACTGATGTCTTGCAATGCTGCAAAACATTTTCTGATAATTACATATGTGTTTCATCTTAAAATATTTGTCATTATACTTCTTCAAATCAGAAACTCTACTTATCTGAGAATAAATACAATAGGAATATTAAAATTGACAAGGCAACTAAAAATCACTTTGGAAATGGTTCTCAATTTGACTAAGAAATGTTTTTTGCCTTAGGGGCAAAAAGCACCTACCTAGCTAAGAGATTGAAATTAGATTTTCTTATCTTGTGTGTTAAACTTAACACTTATTGGTCATTTAGTCATATAAAAAATGTATCAGAATTATTTTCTAAAATTAATTAATAAAGAAGACCAGGTTTATAGCTTCAAGTGGCAAGGAAAAACTGTTCTTCAAATTGGCTAACCCTTTAGCCTGGTATAAGAACTGAGCCTTTTCACTTCAAATAGTAGGACAAATTCCTCTTTGTCATTGAAGTATACAAACAGGTCAACTAAAGTTTGATTGGTTCCACTTAGTACTCACACAAGTTCTGACAGCCTTTAGTGCTGGCAGTCATTCAACTTCCTTTAAATGAATGTGACATTCTGTGAAAATACCATCATCATCATCAACAACAACAAAGAGAATCATTTAAAAAATATTCTCACAGCCAATCACCAACACACCAATGTGTATCAAGCAACATCAAATCTACTATAAAAGGAAATGGCTTTTGCATAGTGAGTAAACATAGTGAATAAACATTACAAAAAGAGATCTCCTTAATATAAAATGCTCTTGGAGTCAGAGGACTAAGAAAGAGATGGTGGGACAGAGGCTTGAAGGATGAATACATATCAACAAGCAGGCTAAGAGGAAAGGCAAGCAGGGTATTTTCATCCCTAAGCATGAGGCAGCAACACAGAATTTGGAGGGCATACGATGACTGCAGCAGTGTGGAGTAATTCCTATCACATTAGCCTGTAGAACCACAGACTGCACCATCACAAAACAAGAGTGGTCGCAATTAGGAAAATAATGTGATATCACAGTTTAAAGGCATTTGAGTCAAAGGATTCCTTTACTCTCCAAATACATCAAAAGTGTTATCTGCAATTTTTCAGTCAGTGGAAGTTGTCCAAAGGTAGTTAAACACCGAGGCTGGCTGAGTTTCCTTCTAGATCTGAAATTCATCACTAAATCATTAACTTAGCATCAGTACTGAGTCATCATTACCAGCTTTCCTCCATATTTTAAGCTTGGTTTCAACATGACTTTAAATCCAATTAGCAGTTTTTAAAAAATCTGTCTCAAGCTTCCAGTAATGCCTATGAATAAATGTGTGGAGTTACCACCAAGAAATGAATTGAATCAATGTCAGTAAGTGGAAAATTCCTAAATGCTAACCTATCGACTCTCCAAGATTTTAGAATTGGACAGAAATAGAGATAATCGTGACTTTGAATAGAAACAGCCACTCAGTTTGCCAAGCTTATAATAACATGTGTGGTGGGTTCTATATTTTGATAAATAACTCAAATGTATTTGCTTACACCTTTTTAAAATAAAAACTCTTATTTTATAATAAGTCCTGGGTGTTCAATGGAAGGACTGATGCTAAAGCTGAAACTCCAATTCTTGGCCACCTCATGCGAAGAGTTGACTCATTGGAAAAGACTCTCATGCTGGGAGGGATTGGGGGCAGGAGGAGAAGGGGATGACAGAGGATGAGATGGTTGGATGGCATCACTGACTCAATGGACATGGGTTTGGGTGGACTCTGGGAGTTGGTGATGGACAGGGAAGCCTGGCATGCTGCGATTCATGGGGTTGCAAAGAGTCGGACACGACTGAGCGACTAAACTGAACTGAACTGAACTGATAGGCCATACATACTTTGTACCTTTACATCCATTCATTTCTCAAAAACCTCAGTCCAGCTTCAGCTTTTCTTTCTACTTCTGCTGACTTTCTTCTACTCCACATCCACTGAAATGATCTGTCCTTACCAATCTCATCTCTGGCTTAAATATCTTATTTTTCATATCAATACATCACTTCTATCAATTATTCCATGACATATTATACTTATCATAATTTATTTTTACATTCATTTAATTAAAATCTAAATTTAAATTCATAGAGGATTTAAACTGATCGCTGAATATTTTCCCAAGCCCAACACCAAACACACTTTCTACTGTATCACCTGACACAAGGTCTGATACCTTATCAAAATATTGGAAATGATATCTGTCTTAGAAATCCTGCATCTTTTCTAAAAATTATTAACTTCTATCAAGCTGTATAGTCATAAAATGCCAGTCTTCCCCCATCTATTCTTTTCTCCATCTAGCCCAGTGGAAAGTGGAAGGGGGTTGGTATGTGTTTATCAATCATTTACTCTATGTTAGACAGAATACCTTACATGCACTATTTCAGTTAATTCTACACAGTACACCTAGAAAGCAGATTCTCTTACTTTCAAGGCACACTCAAGAAACTAGAGTTGAGAAAAACTATATATTTTTTCAGCCAAAGGCTGTATATCTTATATTTTACAGTAAAAGGGTTTAAATCCAGTTCTGTCTGATGCTGATATTTTAATTCTTACTAACACTGCCTCCTCATGATCACATTAGAATGTGTTTTAATAGCAGCCTTAAAGAAAAGGCATTTTAGTTTACTACCACAGTTTGAAAAACATAATACACTGACCATTTGAATTAGGTACACCCCTAGAGAGAACACAGGCTTAATTTCAGAGACACATTAGCTCGCTTTGGGTCATTCTCACAATAGACGCCTCACACATACATGGATAAGTGAACCCCAAAAAGCAGAAGAAAAATAGAAAATTAAACATCAAGATCTTAAAGCTTAAGTTTTACTATTCTTTGCTGTATAATCTGTATTGAAGAAGAATGGATAAATAAAACTGGTCAAAATATCACTGAGAAACTAGGAGGGGAAAAAGGGCCAGATTAAATATATAAATGAAGTTGTGGTTCTATCCCCAATATACAGAATGGCTCTGCAATACTGAGATGTATGTATATAATGCAATCCTCTCTTTAAAATCATGTTCACAAGAAATCCAAATCATTAAAAAATTAATCCATTAATTAGAATTCCCTACCCTCTTTCAAAACAGCATTATTAGAAACTTAACTTTCACCAGAAAGTTGCATGGGTCATAGACTTGTAAAGTTCAGAGTTGCGTTACCTACCCTCTATATTCTACTACAAGGATAATATTGACAACTGCTGCTTCACTAAGAACATCCTATGAGCCAGGCACTTCTGAAGACTCTACAAAACTTACTACATTGAATTCTCCTGACAGCAACTTGGGATAGGAGTTGGATCTCTCTTTTAGAGAAAGCTAATGTTGCGCAACTGGGACTGGTCAAGCAAAGATTTAAGCCCAGGACCGCTCTCCTCCATCGCCTGTGCATTTAATGACTCCCTTGATCGGGGCTAATATGATTCACTGTGATTTCCTTTTCTCTGTTCCTCAAGGTCACTTTGTATTTTTTAATCTTCTCCCTCTCCTTTTGTTGCTGCTTCATGAACAATTCCCTTTTCCAATGATGAGCTCCAAGATCATCAGTTCTAACCTTCTTAAAATTGTGGCTGCTTGTGAATTCACTCTCCTCAGTTGTTCGACAAATACAGAACACTGTTATTGTTTTAAATGTACACATTGTCTCAGTATAAGAGCTCATGGACTTTTATTTTTGGCCTTGAGGTAATGAGTTACTTGTTATAAATAGAATCATAGACTCCTGGAATCCGAAGAAACTTTTGCCATTAAGTTTTTCACCTTCCAAACCTTTGCAGAATCCCTCTTGCTTTTCCTCTCAGAAAGGGCTTACAAAGCCTCGGAGCTGGAAGAAGTGAATCTGCTGTTTCTTTGATCTCCATCTCCTAATATGAGAGTTTCATCTTGTTGAATGTTATTTCTGTTTCAAGATAGAGACTTTTGTATACTAACCTCTACACCTGGTACACAATCAAACAACAGTCTCTTCCAGCAACAAAGGGAAAACTGGCTGTGTTGGGAGTACAGAAAAGTAGTATTTAGTCTCAATGTAGTTATTGTTTATGCACATTGAAAATTTTTATTTTAGGTAAATTTTTTGCCTTTTATACACTACCTTTAAAGATAGCACAGCTTAATTTCACTAGCCAATGTGACAAAGGATGTACTAAAGGTTAAGAGAACAATGATTATTAAAACAGAGGCTCTTTCCTCAGGGAGCACAAGTTTAAATAACCCACTTTTAAAAGCAACTTCAATCCAATTCAATAAGTGATTTAATAAAATAAAAGGGACAGAAGAAACTCAGAAGGGGGAGAAATAAAGACTCGCAGAGGAATTTATTATATTTTAGCCAAGTTTTATCCAGTAAGTAGAAGTTCAGCAAGGAAGAATTGTTTACTAGCAAGATGAAGTGAAGAAAGTCTAGGCAAAGGAAGATGAAAAACAATACAGAAGCATGAAATACCATAGTTTCACGAACTGGTAGGTATCTTGCTATGACTGAGGATATAGGTGTGAGGGAGAGTAGCAGGAAATAAAGCTGGAAAATCAACAAATGTCAAATTGTATGTGCCATATAGGGAGCTCAGACTATATCCAACAAGCAATGGGTAGTCACTGGTGGGCTATAGTCAGGGAAATGGCACCTTCAGCTTTTCAGTCTTGGAAAATCTTACTGATAAAACTGTGGGAGACATTTTTAGAAGAGTAAGTCCAGGTAGAGTGGTAGCAGTAAAAGGTCTGTGAGAGTAATCTTGGTAAGAGATGATAATGACCTAAAGTAAGGCAAAGACATAATTGGAAAAGAAAGAGCCTCTTCCAGATACTAACAGGTATAAAGCATTAAGTGAAGTGAAAGTGCCAGTCACTCAGTCATGTTTGACTCCTTGTGACCCCATGAACTGTGGCCCAACAGGCTCCTCTGTCCATGGAATTATCCAGGCAGGAATACTGGAATGGGTTGCCATTCTCTTCTCCAGATGATATTGCCGACCCAGGGATCAAACCCAGTCTCCTGCATTGCAGGCAGATTCTTTACCATCTGAGCCACCAGGGAAGCCATAAAGCATAGGGCTTAGTGAATGATTTCGTATACTGAATGAGAAAAGAGAGGATTTAAAGACAATATTTTCATTTCTGGCTTATTATCTAAGTGGATGGTAACACCACCATCTGGGAAGAACCAAATAGTAAAAAGAGCAATAATGAAGGTATAAAAAAGTATAATGAAAGTATAAAAAAGGAAAATAATACATAATGAAAGTATAAAATAATATAAATAATGAAAGTATAAAAAAGAAAAAAGTATAATCAAAAGTTCATTGATGGGGCATAATAAATTTGCAATACCAAAGGATGGCCCAAATGGAGATGTTTCACGGACAAGTAGATATTTAAATTACAGGGAGAGAGTAAAGAAATCAGTTATAGAGATAAAATATGCATGTGGAAGGTGGAGGTGTTGCTACCTAAGTATAAAACTATGAATGTGGATAATATTGCTCAGAGAGAACATGTAAGTTAGAGGAGTGAAGACTCAAGAATAAAACCTGACATACAGAGGGAAGCATATCCAGTGAAGATCTCAGAGACACTAGAAAGTTGGAGGGGAAGTTCGTCCTACAACAAAAGAGGAGGGAAGAGGGAGAGAAAGGTGTCACTAGTACCAAATGTGCAGAGCAATTAAAAAGAGAAAAAATTAAAACTTTAAAGAGAAGTGAAAAAAAATCAGAAATGCCTCTATCAAAGTTATCAACGTAAAAGTGACTGGTGGCCTTAACAAAAGCAGTTTCTATGCTGGAACAATCATATGTTCAGTAGACAAAAGTTCTTTAGTTTATTTTCTCTTTTTTAGCTTAAAACACCACTTTTAACAGACATTCCATTTTCATGTTTATTTGGCCCAGAGTCTCTTCTCTTCTGCAGATTTTTGTGCCCCGGTATCACACGGGCTTATTTAACAAAGTTTTCAGTATGCTTGAACACTGGGTAGTACCAGTCCTCCTTCAGTCTTTCCCCCTTCCCTCAAAATTTTTTTCAGTACATATACAAGTTATTCTCCTGCAAAAATGTATTCTTCCATATCATTTTTTCTTCTTTTATCAAATATAAAAAATTAAAGAGCCAGGAGCCAGTTTTTCATGATTGGAGAAGGGAACTCCACATATGGGAAAGTGAAAGACTAGAATATATTCTGTGATGTTGCAAAGAAGTTGGACACAGTGGTATGAACTATAGGTAGTAAATATAAGTCTAGCTATGTTCATTGAGGAGGCTGAGAAGCAATGAGACACCATTAACAATGAACATGACAATCACCTACATTGTGTTTCCTATATACCTCTCACTACTAAAAGAAATCAGAATTCCTTAAGAAACAGGCTGAATCTAGGGCTGGGGTAGGAAAGTACAAGATAAACCTATAAGGAAACATTCAAAGAATGCAGAGGACAGAAAAAAATAGGAAACAGCTTAAAGAGGCTACATTGATTAAATATGGGAAATTTGAGCACCAAAATAAATAATGATTATAATCTATTGTTACCCATTGAATAAAATAATAATTATATATATATATATATATATATATATGTATATATTTTAGAGATAAAGAAAGTGATAAATGGAGCAAAATATAAACAATTTCTCCTGGAGTTCCTTGTACTATTCCTGCAATTTTTCTTAAACTTTAAAATCTTATGAAATGAAAAAAAAATGTTTAATATTGTTACAACTTTAATTTTTAAATCTGGATTGAAATCTTAGACTTTGAAAAAGCAAAGTACAATTGACTTTTCATTGTAATTTATAATTCAGCATTACCTTTAAATTTTGTATCTTACAATAAAATTTGCAGATCAAAACATAATATCATTTTTCAGAAGCAAGGTTAACTTCAGGAGAATGACACCTGTGTGTTATTTATGTTCATAATTATTTTGTAAAGGCAAATGATCAGTAGTAAACGAGTAATCTACTACCCTGGCTGAGTCGTAAGCCCAACCAAATGTTCTCCCTTCATAAAGGTTTCCCTTAGCTCTTCAAGTAGGAATAATCGTCTAACTCTTAGCTTATATACCACTGTTTCTTTTAACTTTTCTGGAATATATAAAACCTTCTATCTTGGATAATAGTTATTTATATACATATTATCTTTGACAATGAGCTAAATAAAGCTCTTTAAATTTAGGTAGAATTCCAATTTGCTTAAAATCTTTCAGTGATTTCCAGATGCCCACAAGGTGTAAACTCTTTAACATCATATTATATAAAATGATACATTACATGGTATTATATGTTTCATATATAATACATATTGAATATTCCAGCTATATCTTTCAAAATCTGCCACCCGCTACTCATTACATAGATATACAACCATACTGAATTACTTTAATTTCACTTAGATCATTATGTTCTCTATAGAAATTTACAGTTTCTGAGTTCTTCAGTCTAGAATACACTTCCTTCAAATTCTCCCCTGAGCCATTTCCAGCTTACTGGTCAACTCTCAATGTGGATATCCCTTGCTTCTGAGAGCCTTCCCTGAGAACCAGCTCTGATGTGGATGTCCCTTCTCTGCTCATTGAACATCCTTACTTCCACTTCTTACTTCTAAGGAATCTACAACATAACTGCAATATCTTTTTGTTTTTTACTTCTTTTGGTTCACCACTAACTGTAACTTTCCTTTCTGATGCTGAAGAAATAACAAACATCTATCACTGCTTTGCATAAAATACATTAGCAATGACTAAATGCCTATCTGTACTGTACTTTTGCAAAATGCTACCTGTGAATTTTGAGTTTGGGGAGAAATCTTTCTCTCTTATTTCCTTGTTCTGTCCACTGGCAGGTCTGCAAGCAGTGACAGTTCAGTAGAAATGGGCACATCCAGCACCCAGATCTTGGCTTCTATATACCATCCTCTAATAAAAGAAACGTATCTATCTACCTATATATCTATCATCTACTCACACATACATGGATGCATATATAATTATATTTTCCTAGAGACTGGCTTCTGGAGAAGGCAATGGCACCCCACTCCAGTACTCTTGCCTGGAAAATCCCATGGACAGAGGAGCCTGGTAGGCTGCAGTCCATCGGGTCGCTAGGAGTCGGACACAACTGAGCGACTTCACTTTCACTTTTCATTTTCATGCATTGGAGAAGGAAATGGCAACCCACTCCAGTATTCTTGCCTGGAGAATCCCAGGGATGGGGAAGCCTGGTGGGCTGCCATCTCTGGTGTCGCACAGAGTCAGACACGACTGAAGTGACTTAGCAGCAACAGAGATTGGCTTCAGTATTTAATTTAGTACTCATTCTTCTTTAGAAGAACAAGGGGGAAAGAGTGGAAAAGATAGCTAACCCTTTGGGGTTTAATATGCTAAATCAGTCCTGTGATACAAAAGTTAAACTTGGCATACCTTGGACCTGATCCAAAAACTTGTTTTTATTGGCTGTGGAAAACGGAATTTTAGACTACATTGGGTCATACTATAATGGTGTTCGGAAATGTATAACATGATGTGTGAGCATCCAGTGCAATTAAATAATTTAAGTATATGCTGAAAAGTGAATGATTATATATTTCTCAACACTTGAGGCTAATGCAGATAAAAGGCAATGGAGTTTAACTTAAGACTATTTATTGAAGACATAGAAATACAAATATCTAAAAAAGACAATGAGGAAATATAAAGGAATTTCTTTCTAAATATAAAGACTTCAACAGAGTTGATAGAATGGTCTGAAGTCAACATTTTATGGGTATAAAAACAACAGTAAAACAAATCAGAGTAAATAGTTTATGCCTTGAGCTATCTCCTCAAAATAAACATTCCATTTCCCATCTGACAGAGAATCAAATGACACTGTTTTGCTTCTAAACAAGGTTATTTTCCCTAGGGTCCATGAATGTTGGCGATTCCCTTCAGGAGAATTGAAACCTATAAATATTGTTTTAGCTGATCTGGGAGTTTAAAGGAAAATATCTTATGCCAATAAAAATCAAATTAGCTTCAATATGAAAGCTATACAAAAGAGGAAAGTCTATATTCTGGCAATATTAAGAGACAAAATACTGTAATTTAATACCATTACTTACATCAGTTTCTGCTAAGGGCAATAAGAGTTTAAACATTTCCTGTTTCATTCCTGCCCAATATTGTTGTTTTTTCCATTATTGCAGCTCAAAAATACTTGGGCTGTTTTAAAGATTAGCATGCTGGCATAAAATCACTCATGCCTCTTAAGAGTATTTTCTTTAACCCTCATCATGACTTAGTATTTTAAAATGTTTGATATGGTCAAAGGCCTTTACCATCAAAACAAAATTTCATCAAACCTTATTAGGCAATTAGTTATGATAGAAATGATAGCATGCTGGGACATGAATATTCAATATTTATCACTAATTCAAATGCTAATATCCAGGATAAAAGTACAAGTGTCATCCTAATTAAAATGCTAATATGCAAGATAAAAGTACAAATAAGTTTTTTTTTCCATTCATTTCAGCTTAAATGATAATCTTGGCATCATGTTTATATCATCTCAACTTTTATTATTAATTTAGTAGAATAAACTAATTAAAAAGTAAAATGGTTAGCAACGGTTTCTCAGGAATATTTTATGCATCTTAAAAAGCTTACTAGATGAAAAGCATGCACTGATACCAAACCTCCCACCTGGAAAAAATTGTGGACCACTCCACTCTGTTAGCATACTGGTGACATGAATATTCTCACAAGGTTCAGTTAACATAGGACAAAGACAAATTTATCTTAGCCACTGATCACATAAAGGCATGTTGTTTACTACAAATAAAATCAGGTCAAAGGGTGGAAAGAAATATTATTGACATTAAACATTTGTTAAATTAAGTACAGTCTCCCATTTTGGTTGAGAGTGCTTACTACAACATACCTTGTCTGAGACCAGCAATTGTTTGAAATGTCAGATTTAAGAACTGACAATCAATGTCCATTTACTGCAAAGCAAAGAGTAATTATTCAGACAGACAAACTGCTTTATGCATGGAAATGGAAGAATAAAAGTATAATTAATAAGTTCAGTGGTTTTGTTGTTTGTTTGCTAACTGACCCACATAACACATGTGAAATGTTAAGTTCAAATAATTAAATGTTTGAACAAATACTCTTCAGTTTAGTTCAGTTGCTCAGTTGTGTCCAACTCTTTGTGACCCCATGAATTGCAGCACGCCAGGCCTCCCTGTCCATCACCAACTCCCAGAGTTCACCCAAACCCATGTCCATTGAGTCGGTGATGCCATCCAGCCATTTCATCCTCTGTCGTCCCCTTCTCCTCCTGCCCCCAATCCCTCCCAGCTTCAGAGTCTTTTCCAATGAGTCAATTCTTCGCATGAGGTGGCCAAAGTACTGCAGTTTCAGCTTTAGCATCATTCCTACCAAAGAAATCCCAGGGCTGATCTCCTTCAGAATGGACTGGTTGGATCTCCTTGCAGTCCAAGGGACTCTCAAGAGACTTCTCCAACACCACAGTTCAGAAGAATCAATTCTTCGGCGCTCAGCTTTCTTCACAGTCCAACTCTCACATCCATACAAGACCACTGGAAAAACCACAGCCTTGACTAGATGGACCTTTGTTGGCAAAGTAATGTCTCTGCTTTTGAATATGCTATCTAGTTTGGTCACAACTTTTCTTCCAAGGAGTACTATTATGTACCTTTAAATGATACCTTCTTTGATACAAAGAGCATAAATCTCTGAAAAGACCTACACTGGTTAAAATCTCAGCCCCTTCTCTAACCAGGTGTGTGGTGTTTGGAAAGTTATTTTTTAAATTTGAGTTTCAATTTCCTCATCTGCAAAGAAGGAGTAATAGTTGTGACCACCTACATGAGAGTTTTTGTGTGTTTTAAATGAGACAATATATATACCTGGTAAACGCACATGCTTTTTCATCTTAATCTATATACAGAAATCTAGAATTACAATTTGATTAGATTCAGAAGGACAACCATGGAAAAATATTTAGCTTGAGGATTTTTTTCTTTGCATCACAGTTCTTAAATGCTGAATGAACCACAATTTTCACATATTTGTATGTGTGTGTGTCCCTATTAAGACAGTATATAAGATCTCAACTCTCAATGCTTTTTTGAATTTCAGGTCTTTTTTCCTGTTATGCCCTCCTGTAAGTAATATTAAAAATTAATAAATTTACATATATTTTCTCCTATTAATCTACCTGTTGTCCAGCTATCAAAACTAGGAAGGTAGCTAATTAAACTCAAAAGCTTTTGCATAACAAAGGAAACTACAAGCAAGGTGAAAAGACAGCTTCAGAATGGGAGAAAAATAGCAAACAAAGCAACTGACAATGAATTATCTCCAAAATATATAAGCAGCTCATGCAGCTCAATACCATAAAAATGAACAACCAAACCAAAAAGTGGGTCAAATAACTAAACAGACATTTCTCCAAAGACATACAGATGGCTAATAAACACATGAAAAGATATTCAATATCACTCTTATTAGAGAAATCCAAATCAAAACCACAATGAGGTACTGTCTCAGGCCGGTCAGAATGGCTGCCATCAAAAAGTCTACAAACAACAATAAATGCTGGAGAGGGTGTGGAGAAAAGAGAACCCTCTTACACTGTTGGTGGGAATGCAAACTGGTACAGCCACTATGGAGAACAGTGTGGAGATTCCTTAAAAAACTGGAAATAGAACTACTATATGACCCAGCAATTCCACTGCTGGGCACACACACCGAGGAAACCAGAATTGAAAGAGACATGTGTACCCCAATGCTCATCGCAGCACTATTTACAAAAGCTAGGACATGGAAGCAACCTACATGTCCATCAGCAGATGAATGGATAAGGAAGTTATGGTATATATACACAATGGAATATTACTCGGCTATAAAAAAAAATGCATTTGAGTCAGTTCTCATGAGGTGGATAAAACTGGAGCCTATTATACAGAGTGAAGTAAGCCAGAAAGAGAAACACCAATACAGTATATTAATGCATATATATGGAATTTAAAAAGACAGTAACAACGATCCTATAAGCAAGGCAGCAAGAGACACAGATGTAAAGAACATACTATTGGACTATGTGGGAGAAGGTGAGGGTGGGATGATACGAGAGAATAGCACTGAAAAGGTATATTACCATGTGTAAAACAGATGACAAGTACAAGTTCGATGCATGAAGCAGGGCACTCAAAGCCAGTGCTCTGGGACAACCCAGAGGGATGCGATGGGAAGGGAGGTGGGAGGGGGGTTCAGGATGGCAGACACATGTGCACTTGTGGCTGATTCATGTCAGTGTCTGGCAAAAACCACCACAATATTGTAAAGAAATTATCCTCCAATTAAAATAAATAAATAAATATATATACTTTTTTTTAAAGAAAAAGCTAGGAAGGTGGAAGGAAAGTCTCTCCACCCCTATGATACATATACATGTATACTCTGTTCATATTTTACATTACTCTCTTTATTACAAGGAACCCCTCCCCATAAATTTTAGCATCTCTCAATTACCAAATACTCCTAGATAAAGTTGCATTTAGTTTTGATGTCCTAATATCTCATGTCATCTATGAGTAATAATTTCCAAGTAGGTGAAAGAGAGATGGCCATCCAAAGAAACCATAAAAGGATCAGCTGGGGTCTTTATAGATTACAGATATACCCTGACCTCCTCCCCCAACTTCTCCCCCTTACAACCAAATTCTAACCTCCCTCACCAGCCCTCCCTACCTCAGTTCATAAAGATACCTCTTTGCTGATGGGAGTGAATATCACAAGCCGGAAAAGAAGATACACGCTGGAGATCCACCACCAAATCAGTCTTTACACTTCCCACCTGGGCTCCCAGGTGGTGCTAGTGGTGTAGAACCCGCCTGCTAATGCAGGAGACATAAGACACGGGTTCTACTCCTGGGTCCGGAAGATCCCCTGCAGGAGGAAATGGTAACCCACTCCAGTATTCTTGCCTGGAGAATCCCACGGACAGAGGAGCCTGGCAGACTATAGTACATGGGGTCGCAGAGAGTCAGACACAACTGAAGCGACTTGGCACGCACTCACACTTCCCAGTAAGGATCCTAACTTAGGAAGTCTTGGATACTAAAGAAACCTCTGAGACATCCACCCCTACCCTGCAAGGCTCAGCTCAAAGCCTATCTGTTCAGTGATGTTTTCCCTGGTGCCCCCCACTCTGTGGAAAGTCACAAAACTGACGTATACCTTTTAATGACATGAATCACTTTCTACTCCTTATGGCCATGACATCTTCTGTCCTAGGCTTCTGTGCACTGTAGATAGTAACTTGATGAATGGATGGATGGGTGAATGAATAAATAAATACCAACTAGCCCCCTTTGAACTTTTTCTAAGTTTGGACAGTCTTGTGCTTCATAGCTCTGTCCATATTCTGTTACAAGGATGTTTCTGATGAGTATTGACACTGGAAAACTTTTTTTACATTATGAAGCTAGAACACAAGCTTTTCTTGGAGCCCTGGAGTTATCTCCTTGGAAGCTCTTATTCCATGTCCCTGAATGTCACGGCTGTTCTCACAGATTCCATATGACCTGAAGCTGCATTTTAGCATTTTAGCACTCCATTATGAAGTCGATGACTCTTCTAATTATGCAAATCCTTGGCTTTCCTAACATTTCAAGCTCCTGACACTCATGCTTGGCACATTGGGTATGCTCAGTAACTTTTGATTTTCTTCCTTCCTTTCTTATTTTAAACCATATGAACCATGTTGGAGCATGTGTTTCAAGTTAAAAAAAAAAAAACTTAAAACCATGTGATTTGCTTAATCTTATCAGTTTGATTGTTTTCACTTTTTCATATTAAAAGCAGCCTTTAAAGACATGGAATTTAGAGTTACCTTTGAATTACTCTTTTCAACTTACAAGTATTTCTTATTGAAGTCTGATTTACAAGTACCCTGAAATTCCATGACTGTAAAGCATATGTGACTTTTTAAGACCCAGGAAAAATTATAGAGCATTCTGCTGTGAAAAATGTAAAGAATCTCAAATATTTAGAACTGAAAGAAAAACTTCAAAGGCATTTCAAAATTTCTCCCTGTTCTTTCCACATTACATTCAAAAAAATTATCACCTACTGCTAACGACTGTGCATGCCAACCATTATTCATCTATAAACAAATGTATTCATTTACAGTTCTTTTCCACAAAGTTTTAAATTAATTTAGTGTGGCTTAATGGCTGAAGTCTAAATGATATTGTTAAAGGTTGTATGTATTACAGAAGTTGTCATTATCTATTATGATTCCATTCAATGGCAGGTGCAAATATGTATTATGGTTCCAATGTGAAGAAGTACTGTAAGAGAACCTCTATCAATACTTCAGACCCTGTATTTTCCTCTGGGGAATACTGAGGCCATAAGACACCCTAAAACAGTTTCCTTTCCCTCTATTTCACAAATTTGAAGTTAATTCTTCTCTATGTTTTCAAATGCAATTTTAAATTGAAATAACTATTGGAGATTGATAGAATTATACAATCTACAGGAACACACACACATATACACACACAGATCAGAAACCCCTTAAGATCTTAGATACTAATCTTGTCAGTTCTTGTAACAAGCCTATAAAGAAAAGGTATCACAAAATGACAACACACCCAGATGTGGAAGTGTCCCTGCCAAATATCCAAACTGACCCAGGATATATACCACCCCCCCAAAAAAAAAGCAAATGAAAAGATCATCAACTTAGCTTTAAAAAAAAAAAGTGAAACCTCAATGAAAAATTCATTCAATGTCATTAACAGTAAAAAAGGAAAAGAAAAATAACTCCTTCCCCTCATTACCTCTACCCTACTCCTTTAGCAAGAAAGAGGGTATTTGAGGTCTAAATATTGGCAAGAGCAATTCAAGTTGAAAGGAGAAAGTATATCTATCTAATTTTTATTTCATTCAGGTTTGTTTTCCACTGTCACTGAGAGGGACTCAACACTTTTTGGCATGTTCATCTGTATTTCTATTACTGAGAAGCATCAGAAAGTATGCTGCTGCTGCTAAGTCACTTCAGTCGTGTCCGACTCTGTGCGACCCCATAGACGGCAGCCCACCAGGCTCCCCCGTCCCTGGGATTCTCCAGGCAAGAACACTGGAGTGGGCTGCCATTTCCTTCTCCAATGCATGAAAGTGAAAAGTGAAAGTGAACTCGCTCAGTTGTGTCCGACTCTGTGAGACCCCATGGACTGCAGCCCACCAGGCTCCTCTGTCCATGGGATTTTCCAGGCAAGATTACTGGAGTGGGGTGCCATTGCCTTCCCCGAATAAATATTCATAAAAAAAAAAAAAAACAATATGAAAAGGACCTGGGTTTGAATACTGGCCTTCACCACCTACTAGTTATTTGAACTTGGATAACTTTCTCATCTCTTTGCCTCAGTTTCCATATTTGTAAAGAAGACTTGAGAATAATAAATCCTATATAGGATTGCCCTAATAGTTAAATGTAATCACAACAGATTTTTATACTTCTATAATATGTATACCACTTAAATTTTTGAAAATATTTAGACTTCAGCCTAAATGTTTATAACACATCAAATTAAATCAACTTAGATAGTTCATTTAAAACCTTTATAATATTGATTATCACATAAAACATGTTAGTTAAAATTATTGTTACCTCATAAGGTTGTTGTCAAGATTAAATAAGATAGTACAAACATACATGTCTGAGTGCAGTGCCCGGTACCCAGCAAGAGCTCAATAAGTGTTGGCTTTTTCATTATCATCATCATTACTCTCATTGGTATTTTTCGTAATTGTTCCTATGCCAACTGCCTGGGCTTCCCAGGTGGCACTAGTGGTAAAGAACTCTCCTGCCAGTGAAGATGTGGGTTCGATCCCTGGGTTGGGAAGATCCCCTGGAGGAGGGCATGGCAACCTACTCCAGTTTTCTTGCCGGGAGAATCCCATGGACAGAGGACCCTGGCGGGCTACAGTCTGTGGGATCATGAAGAGTTGACACAACTGAAGTGACTTAGCACGCAAGTATGCATGCCGACTGCCTTCTCTGTTTTTTTCCCCATCAAAGGAAATAACAGGATCCTCAGGCAGATATCATGTCTTCAAAAGACTATGGCACTCATAAAAATTTACTAACTAGAGAGAATGATGGAATGGATGAAAGAAAAATAGAAGAAATGGGGACATAAAGTGCCAAATTGAGCCAGATAGTTTCCAGTTGGAGAAAAAAACTATAAAATCCTCCTTGAGCGGAATTCAGGACTCGCCAGTTTACGACTCCACCTCAGTTCATGTGCCTAGCAGCCAAAAACTAAGTATTTACCCATGAAAGTGAATTTATTGGCTTATGGAAGGAAACAATATACTAATGACATCAAGCTAGCTCTAAAAAATATTTTTTTAATAAAATAAACAACATTACTAAGGAAATGAAAATCCCCTGTAGTTTGATTAAATCAAGAACTGGTTAAGATCAAATCAGGCTCATTCCTTTTAATGCTTTTGTTTTGTTTTTCAAATTTCCAAGGAGTCATGCTTCGGAAATTATAATTTATTCATCAGAGACGTTACATTAGCAGTACAGTATGTGAACTGCTGGCTTTTCACTATGTGTAAAAAAGATGAGAAGCACACACAAAAAAATAAGAATTGCTTACATTTGTAAATAGTTAATGTATCTTGACTACAAAGCGGGGAAAATAGATAACTACAGCTGGCAGTATTTGGTGTACCAGTTTCTAAAAACAATAGAGAAAGGCAAAAATACATGAATCACCATAAGGAAGTGCCTTCCTCCAACAAATTCGATTTACAAAGAATGCATGCCTGTATTCTGTAACTGCCATTGAACTCAGAGGCTGGGTTCCTAATTATATTTCAATGACCAATACTATAGAAATACGTACTTGAAAGGTATTTTTCTTCTTGTGAAAATATTTTAAATGTATCGTAATATACTTGCATATATAAAAAGAGAAATGCAGAAATACACACTGCCTCCAAATGTATTTTTGTTGGCAATTGTTACCATCAGAACATACCATATTGTTTAGGTAACTGAAGCTGGATTCTTTCAGCCTTTTTTAAATGTTTAACCATTTTTTCTAAAAATCTCTGCAATGTATTAAGCACTCCTCACCTTTTATAAGAAATCATGAATGAGAGGGGATCCTGCTCCTCTTTCAAGCCAGGGCCTGAGACTTGAGGCCACAGGGACTTGGGGTCAGTGTGAAGCCACACAGGGCACAGCTTATCTTCTGGCTGCTTAAAGTCCTGATGGTACAAGGAATGTGGAAAGAGAACAAGAGCAAGCTGGGGGAGCTCAGAGCTGCGCAGTGCCGCTGGCTCCTGTGCCAGTGCAGAGCTGCTTTTGCACTAAGAATATTTACTCTCTTCTGCCCTCTTTACTGCTTTGCTTCCTTACTGCTTCCAGTCTGTACTGCTTTTTTCAAGCATCTCTCCTTCCTCAAATCAGTGCCAACTCGGAGCTAGAATTTCTGTTGCACACTGGTTATACAGCAGTAGCAAGACAGACACATGCTACCCTTACAAAGATTAAATTCCTGCTTCTCACTTATGCCCTTGAAGTCTTTTTTCCCCAAGAGTGTCCTGTTTAGTTTACAGCAACTTTGACTCTAAAAATGTACTAACTTCTATATAAAAATTTATTTATGACGTGTTGGGCAAAGTAAAGTTTTGGCTCTGTCATGTTTGAGTCAAAATTCCCATATATTTCTCTACCAATAAAGGAAACAGTCATGTATAAGGTGCCAATATTAGCAAATAAAAACAATTTAAAGATATTGAGATATTTCCCTAAAAATAAAAAACAGTAGCTATAGCAAATAATTTGCATAAAAACTTCAGGAAGATGCAGTCGATCTCATATTGACATAATGTGGGAAAATAGTGGTACAATGGAAAACAGACAAGATCATTCATCAAATATGAAAAAACTTCCTTGAATCAAAGATTTTGGGCCTAACCCCAATCCGAAACAAAGTTTCCAAGAAAGGCTTTCATAGCTCAGAATAGCAATATTTGTTTTCACTTGTTGCTGCTGCTGCTACTGCTGCTAAGTCGCTTCAGTCGTGTCCGACTCTGTGCGACCTCAAAGACGACAGCCCATCAGGCTCTACCTTCCCTGGGATTCTCCAGGCAAGAACACTGGAGTGGGTTGCCATTTCCTTGTCCAATGTATGAAAGTGAAAAGTGAAAGTGAACTCGCTCAGTCTTCCACTTAGCGACCCCATGGACTGCAGCCTACCAGGCTCCTCCGTCCATGGGATTTTCCAGGCAAGAGTACTGGAGTGGGGTGCCATTCACTTGTTAGCCAACCAAATTTTATTCAGAACCTGCTCTGTGTCAGGAACCACTCTATTCTTTTGGAATAAAGCAGTGAACAAAACTCATAAAGTCCCTGTGCTCATGGAGTTTCCATTCTAGCTCAGGTAGAGAATAACTTGGTAAGCAAACACAGCAGGGACAGGAGGAATTGTAAGAATAACAATCAGTGTGTGGGGATGGAGAGTGATGGGGGGATATTCTCTACCTGTCATTACTTTAATCTTCACAAAAGCACTCTGAAGGAAATAAAGTGGGTTCAGTTGAGTCTTATATTAAGATGAGAAAACTATGGCCCAGAGAGAATAACAGGAAGAAGCAGACCCAGGATTAAGTCTTAGGTTCCCAGCTCAGCCTTGTACTCATATTAATATACCATCTAAATTTGATCAGGAGAAATTATTCTGGTTTGAAGAGATTTCCTTAACAGAGCAAAATGAGAGAGAAGCCAGCACTGATGTGTAGGCAACTACTTTCTAAAAACACCAGGGAGCAAAAACAACATTATAAATTTTACACTAATTAAAATGATGCTAAGTGCTTTCATTGCACAGATAACTATGCCAGATAGTTATCTGTGCCAGATAAACAGAATATCACAGATATTCTATTTATTAGTGGTGCAAATTTTGAGTTATCATATTCTAAAGATAACTCTTTAAGCTTAGTATCTTTCCTCTTTTCCATTTTTATGTTTATACAATATAGTTAAAAAACATATAAACATAATAAATTCATTTGCAATCTGCAAATGAATTCATAAACTCTTTTTAAAATGCATTTGATTTATAACAATTTTCACTCATCCCTTAAATGTAAAATACATACACTTATTATTTGCTATTAAATTATTTTTTCAGCTTCACTGAGGTATAATTGATAAAGTTGTATGATATTTTAATGTACAATGTGATGATTTGACAAATGTATACATTGTGAACGGAGAAGGCAATGGCATCCCACTCCAGTACTCTTGCCTGGAAAATCCCATGGATGGAGGAGCCTGGTGGGCTGCGGTCCATGGGGTCATGAAGAGTCAGACACGACTGAGCAACTTCACTTTCAATTTTCAGTTTCATGCACTGGAGAAGGAAATGGCAACCCACTCCAGTGTTCTTGCCTGGAGAATCCCAGGGACGGGGGAGCCTGGTGGGCTGCCGTCTATGGGGCTGCACAGAGTCGGACACGACTGAAGCAACTTAGCGGAGCATACACTGTGAAAGAATTCCTCTCATTAACTTAATTATCTGTCTATCATCTCACACATATACCTTTTTGTGTGTGAGAATGTTTAAGTTCTCCTCTTAGAAAGCTTCAGTTATACGGAATTCACTGTAGTAACCATGATATACACTAGACTCTCAGACCTTATTCATCATATAACTGATAGTTTGAATCCTTTTACCAATCTCTCCTATTTCCCCCACCCCTTAGACATTTTTCTACCCAGTTTCTATGAATTCTTTTTTTCTAAGATTCTGCATTTAGGTAATACCATGTGGCATTTGCTTTTTGCTGTCTAGCTTATTCCATTTATATCTGCCATTAAACTAACCCTAACAAATGTGTAGATGTTCCCAATGTAAGCTGTGAATATGCAGTTAATGAAAGCTTGATATACCAATGCCAAAGACAGAAGTCCTTATACAATTCTAAAATCTTAATATCTTAAGAAAAGAGTTCAGGGCTCCTCTACAAGCTAAGCTCTCAGAGGAGGGAATGTTATTATCAACATCCCCCTTGAGAAGGGTCTTCCTAATGCATATTAGAAGGAAGCTGGGCCAAGAGAATTTCCTTCAGTATTGATGGCATGCTTTAACGGTCTCTCCCTTTCCTAGTCTATGAAATCATGCTTTGTGTTCTATCCTGTAGTGCCTGTGTTTATATCTTTCTGACCAAACTTGGCCAAAAAAAGGAATTTACTGGAAGGCCATTATGTAGCTGGACTCTCACCCTAACTATCTCTAACCACCCAATGTCTTTGTATCAATAACTCCAAATTCTGAGCTTGGACAAGAACATCCCTTTGGCTGATCTTGGGTCCCCTAAAGGAATGATAAATTTCAGAGAGAAGGGAGAGGAAATGTCTGGCCACCTTTGGCCTCCGTAATGGGAGATAAACAACCCTTTTGCTAACATCCCATGGGGAATTCTACAAAAAGGGTTGAATGTGAGCAAACAAAAATAAATAATTTTAAACCCTAGAAAATATCCACTGTATCATGTTTTCTCAAAACTCTCGAGCTTCTAGAGAATAGTAATCTTCCCTATTGTGCCTAGCACCATATCTAGCACCAAAAGGGCCCAATAAATATTTCATTCATCTCAGCACACTGTTCAACTTTAAACTTTTTAAGGTCCAAGAGTCTATTTCTTGGGCACCTCATTCTCCATTCACTGACAACTGCCAAGCCAACCTTTGTCCCTGCTTTTTCCTCACTCTTGTTATTTAGTTGGTGACCACATCCATTGACACAATCCTCCTTTAATATATTTCCTGCTCATTCCAATTCATCTTCCTACGTACCACCAGGGTGATTTTTCTACAATGTAAATCTGCCTAAAAATCCATCAGTAATTAGCTTCTGACTACTATACAAGGGTTACCTGTGTCAAAGGCAAAAGGGTGAATATCTCACACCTTGATGCCCTAATTAACAGCTTCTCATCACAGTGCCTCCAGCCTCTCCTGTAACAGGTGCACATTCATTTCCTGGGACAGTTTGAGCCTCACTTCATCAACGAGACTTTCTCATCCCTGGTTCCTCCTTCCAATCAAGAGCAGTAAAAACCCCTGATTGCATAGTATTTGGAAACCTGCAGTTGTCAACCAAAGCGTTGGTTAAAGCAGGAAAGTATTAAACTATGATTAACAACTTTTAATTTAACTTGAAATTTGTGAAAATGCTTTTATTTGCCAATCATTTGCTTAGAAGAAAAGCTTTATCTCTGCATGAGTCTGCTAATCAGAGTATCAACTCAATTTTTAGTATAAACTGCAATCAAATTGCCTCTCTGTGAATCTTAGTTTCAGGTTTGTTTGTTTTTTTAAGTGGAATGAGAATTTAAGATATCTGCAAAGCAACTAAGGTCAAGATCATACTAGTTTTGTTTAATTCTTCTTTGAAACACTTGTTCTTATCTTTTTCATTTTAAATTAGATACATTTTTAGTATGACTTAATTTGCATGAGTCTTTTCAAAATATTAAACTTAGTTTTGATATAACAATAACTTTCTTTTCATACTTACATTTTATTAATTTAACATTTAACTAATTTGTATAATTACTATGTAAAGCACAATGGGCTTTAATTAGTTTGGAAAGAAACATAGATTCTTAGCAAGCATATTGCTCAGCTGGTAGACTCAGAGGGCATTACATGTATCAGAGATTAGCCTATTTGCTCTGAGGGCTCAGGGGCATCCTTGTTTTCCAAGTAACAAAAACTGAACTCAATTGATTTAAAGAAAAATAGGAAATATGCAGACCTATAAAAGGATGATTCAGTGCTAGTGCTTCCTTCAGCTGTGATTTGACCCAGAGTCTGAAATAATGTCATCACGATTCGTTTCTCTGTGTGTCTCAGCTGTGCTTTCCCCTGTGAGTCAGCTTCATCCTCGTGGTAAATCCCTTTTGGTAGCAAAAAGGCCACACAGTTCTAATCCTTGTGTCTTCACACTCCCACATTTAGTAAAAGGAAGACCCTAGCTATTTTTTCTCAGAAGCTACCAAAATATTCTCTTGTATCTTATAGTGCTGACAGGGTTACATGCCCATCTGTGAACCAGTCTCAGGACCAGGGAGGTAGCCCATCCTTATTGGATGAAGCCAATCAGGGCTCCTCCTGCCCTCCTGTCCATCGTGTGTTGGGAATGAGGTCAATTCCATCAACCGATAATAATGGAGAAGGGCTGGCTTTCAAAAGCAGTTTGGATCTGTTATTGAAAGAAAAAGAGTCTAGGTTCTGATCAGCCAGTCAGTTCAGTCCCTCAGTTGTGTCTGACTCTTTGCGACCCCATGGACTGCAGCACGCCAGGCCTCCCTGTTCATCACCAACTCCGAGGTTTACTCAAACTCATGTCCATTGAGTTGGTGATGCCATCCAATCATCTCTTCCTCTGTCATCCCCTTCTCCTCCCACCTTCAATCTTTCCCAGAATCATGGTCTTTTCAAATGAGTCAATTCTTTGCATCAGGTGGCCAAAGTATTGGAGTTTCAGCTTCAGCATCAGTCCTTCCAATGAATATTCAGGGCTGATTTCCTTTAGGATGGACTGGTTGGATCTCCTTGCAGTCCAAGGGACTCTCAAGAGTCTTCTTCAACATCACAGTTCAAAAGCATCAATTCTTCAACGCTCAGCTTTCTTTATAGTCCAACTCTCACATTCATACATGACTCCTGGAAAAACCATAGCCTTGACTAGACAGACCTTAGTTGGCAAAGTAATGTCTTTGCTTTTTAATATGCTGTCTAGGTTGGTCATAACCTTCCTTCCAAGGAGTAAGCATCTTTTAATTTCATGGCTGCAATCACCATCTGCAGTGATTGCAGGGCCCAAAAAAATAAAGTCTGACACTGTTTCCCCATCTATTTCCCATGAAGTGATGGGATCGGATGCCATGATCTTCATTTTCTGAATGTTGAGCTTTAAGCCAACTTTTTCACTCTCCTGTTTCACTTTCATCAAGAGGCTCTTTAGTTCCTCTTCATTTTCTGCCATAAAGTGGTATTATCTGCATATCTGAGGTTATTGATATTTCTTCTGGCAATCTTGATTCCAGCTTGTGCTTCCTCCAGCCCAGTGTTTCTCATGATGTACTCTGCATATAAGTTAAATAAGCAGGGTGACAATATACAGCCTTGAGGTACTTCTTTCCCTATTCACCAATTTCATATTCAAAATCTTGGGACTGAGAACTCAAGTGGGCTTAGGCCTGACTGTAGAAAGTGACAGTTGACAGGGACTGCCCGCAGTAGGCTTCATCTGCTCAAGGTGTGCATTATGAAGTAGGAGGGGGGAACTGGGCATGGCCTCTGCCTTTTAGCTTGCAATACTTCTGCCCAATTTTCCCAGACACTGACTAGTCACGTTACCAGTATCTCCACCTTTGAGGGGAGCAGAAGAAAAAGAAATAGGTAAGGAGCTGGCAAGGCAGTAGTGGAGTGGAGAGTGGGGTCAAACATCCCACCCACCACCCTCAATAATAAATTCTTGTATTATTTTTCTCTGCTTATTTTTAACTTAAAAATAAAATATCAACACTGAATTATTTTTCTTTGTTGAAATTTTAAAGAGAAAATAAGAGATTATGGGTTTTTTTAATGAAGACATTGTTTTTTAGATCAATTTAAGGTTCAAAGCAAAATTGAGAAGGCACAATGATTTCCAATATACTCCCTTCCTGACACGTGCATAGCCTCCCCCATTAACAATATTCCCCACCATAGTGGGTCATGTGTTACAACCAATGAACCTATATTGGCACATCAAAATCACCCAAAGTCCATAGTTCACATTATGGTTCACTCTTGATGTTGTCCACCCTACAGGTTTGGGAAAATGTTAATGACCTGTATCCAACATTATGGTTTCATACAGAGTATTTTGACTGCCCTAAAAATCCTCTGCACTCGACCTACTCATCCTCCCTCCTCCTCTTCAACCCCTGGTAACCACTGATCTTACTGTTACTATAGTTTTGTGTTTTCCAGAATGTCATACAGTTGGAATCATACAGTATATATCTTTTTCAGATAAGGTTCTTTCACTTAGTAATATGCATTTACGTTTCCTCCATGTCTTCTCATTTTTTTTAGCATTGAATAATACTCTATTGTCTGGACTTGCTACAGTTTATCAACCCAACGATTGTGTTTTTTCACAATATGTTTTATGAGCTTCAAATCAAATGTAAATATATTTTTCTACAACTAATCTTCTTCATTTTAATAAAATGACCCCAAATCTAAGGATCTCAATGTATCTAAAAATATTAGTTTACTAAAAAAAAAATTCCACATCACAAAGAATATACTGTGCTCAGTTTATCCCTTAGCCTTTAACCTTTAGATATAGGAATTAAATTCACTCTGATTCAGCTGCTTTATGCAAAAGAAGAGAATATTTATATTGCACTGGATTGGACTAGAAAGGGGGCCACTTGCTGGCATTTTAATAGCCTCAAATAACACTGGCTACCGTAAGAAAATGGTTATGGAAGATATACGTTTATTTTCTTCTGGCAGAGATAAGTAGCAACAATTCAAGAATCTTCGCTCACACATACTGCTCTATACAAGGAAGAGAAAGTACATTTCAAGAGGCAAAAATTTTGTCTTGTTAAAATTAACAAATACATAAAAGATAATGTCCAAGTCCCTATAGAGTTCAGATAATATGTAAAATATGAACAAATAATTAAAAATTGATAGTTTTTCAAAAATCACAGGCAACACAAGCAGAAGAAAAGCATAAGCATGAAATCACACTCTAAATTCACTCAGAGCTGCCAAGGAACACTTCTGGGAGCCCTTGGTAATTGAGTTATCTCATGGCAGGGAAACTCCTGCAACGGGACTAAGCTGGTAATGATGTGGACAGAATTGTTTCTGTGTCAACCCCATCTCTCACTTTATCTGTTTGAGAAGTGAATAGGAGTTGAGAGCCATGGTGATGACTATGCTGACTCTACCACATATCTCTTCTGCATCCTGTTCTGCTCATTTACATCACACAACACCAAGGATCCAGAACTCAAAAAAATAAATAAATAAAACTCCTTATGTTTTCTTTGGGCTACTGGTATCATGGAGACTAGAGGAATTTCTCACCCCTTAAAACTCTGAGTGGATATTCCAAAGCCATCAGTTTTATATTTGATTCTACAGAGAAAGGCTCTCGTGCCAGAAATGGGCTGTTAAAGGAGAACATAACATTTTCTTCTTAAAAGATTTTTTTAAATAGAAGAGAATGTACATCTATCTAGAACAATTTAAGAACTATTCTACCTAAGACTGAAAATCAGTCTTCTGACTAAAGACTGAAAATCGCCCTTCTTTAAACACAGTGAATCTAAGAAATCCTGGGGAGAAAGAGAAAGAATATTTGTGTGTTGGGGACTGAAGAGAGACTTATTGATAAATAATTTGGGTGTTATAAAAACCACTTCAGTTTTGTCAACCCATTAAGCATTTCAGGATGCTTTTTGAGTACATTCAACTTTGCTTTTAATTAAATAACAAAAATGCTTATCAAAGTGATTATTCTTATTTTCAACTGATATTACTTCTCTCTAGTCATAGTAAGTTACCATAGAAACAGCAAATTTCCACTCAATTCAAAAGATGTACTATGGTCAGAACAACTGGGTGGTATAGGAAACAAAAGGAGTCAATTATTTTTAAAGCCCAGTCAATTATTTTTAAAGCCCCAAATCAAAAAATTTAATGATACATAGATACCATATTCAGAATCATTCTTCAAATGCAGAGGATAAGTTTTTAGTTGTAAAAATAGCACTTTTGAAAGGAAAACAATGTAAAAACCAAACTTTATCATTACTTCCAGAAACACTGTCCTCCCTTTGCTTTGTTCGTATCGTCTTTTGAAAGTCTGTCATACGGGTAGGGAAGGTGTCAAAACCGAAATGTCATCCTGGATGCAGAGGCAAAGCTACTTCCTTTCAGAACCTAATCTATTATAAGGGGCTCATTTATTTTGGGGACATTACAAAGCTAAGTCCATTCTCCTGCATCCAATTTTGTGAATCTAGTAAATTCTAATTCTTCCACAGGTCAGCTCAAGTGATACACCTCAATAGGACTTTTTTTGGCCACCCTCTTATAAAGTAGACCCAACAGCTTCTGATTTCTATTCCATAGCTTATTTCTTTCAAGTCACTTGTCATTTTCTGAAAGTATCCTGTTTACTTATTTGCTAACTCTTTCATACCTGTCTTCACTATCTAGAAGAAAGCACATGGATGGACCCCTCTGCCTTCTTCACCTCCGAATCTCTCCTGCAAAGTGCAAAGGCTGACATATGATGAGCCCTCAGCAATATGTTGACCGAATGACAAAGAGTGAGACTTAAAGACTACTAAACAGAAATAGTCCGAATGTGTACTTTTCACTGCCTTTTATTTTTGTTTCATTTTTATTGGGTTATCATTTTGGATTGGTTACCTCGATATTACCTCATTTCCTTTGGCTTCATTCTAAGACATGAGAATCAGAGGAAGAGACAATGCCTTTGGTTCATAAAGATTCTACCAATAATAATGTAACAGGAATTTGGGCCCATCATATATTTCAAATTTAACCTAAAGTTTGCTGGTCAACTCAGAGTGACTAGTTTTGCATTTTGCCAAAAATCCTGTAAATGTCTGTATCTTAAGATTTTACACTTTTCCTTTCCAAATATACATATAATAGAATTGGGATTTGAGAAACAGTATATTTTGATAAAAAAATTTAAAGCAGTGTCTCAAAAAATTTTAATTGCATATATAATATTGATATACTGAGGGGCTATGTACTTCCAATAAACCACAGGAATTACAAGTATTTTTTAGAGGATAAAAAATTCTCTTCAGTTTAGAAAGCATTTTCTTTTTTCTGTTCTTTGTCAAGTATGGTATTTGAGAATAGCATTACTTAAATTATTCTAATAACATTAAATTTAAAGCCTGTTTGGTGCAAGTTAAAACAATAATTTTTGTCCTCATTACACAAAAACACATATATTCTGTTTTTATGCCTACTTGAATGGTGTTATCCACAAACAAACTTGGAATCTATTTCTAAGTATTTCCAGATTCAGGATTAAGACTTCCTCTCTTAAAAACTAACTGCAGAATCAACATGTTTTTTCAACAATCTTAGTAAAACTCTGGCATATGTATTTTGATGGTGAGAGCATCACTAAATAAATGATTCAGGCTTGTGTCCCCAGTATCTAGAATAAGTCTGGAAACATTAAGTAGTAAAAATAGTTTATATAAGTAGATAAAATACATTAATATTATACCAGACATAATATGATAAGGTGTATGCTAACCTAGAGCAAGAATTTTAAGATGGGCCCAATCCTATTTCTTTTGTATCCGGCCAGTTCTTACTTCCCAAGGTCTTATATGTGTTGTCACATGTTTTCTTTGCAATATCTTTAGATTCATACCTTTCTATTTGACCCACAATCTAACCTGACCTGCATTCTCAGGGATACCTCAAGCCTCTTGGCTCTTGTGCCTGTCATAGTTTTATCTTGCTCCCTGCTATTTAAAGATATCATCTTTATCTTGCTTGGATCACATTTTCTTCCCATGAGTTATCTTCCAAGGAACCTAAAAAGGCTCCCTATTTCTCACCACATAAAATCTATTAGACTAAAAAAGAAAAATTAGACTAAGAGAAAAATTCTAGAACTGAATTCTTATTCCAATTCTCTCAAGTGTTTGACAATGATCAATTTTTGCCACCTCTCTGGACTTCAGTTCTCCTAGAAAACTCAGAAAAATTAAGGAGCAGGTCAGTCCTACATTAGCGAAGGCACAGAAGCAAAAACCCACTGGGTCATAGGTACTAATCATGGCCTCCTCTAAAACCCCAAAGTTGTAATTAGACAACTACAAAAATAATGAAAATTTTAGGTTCTGCTAAAATTGCAAAAAGTTCATCTCTCAGAGTCTATGGATTTTACCTAATATGTCTAGTCAAGGCTATGGTTTTTCCTGTGGTCATGTATGGATATGAGAGTTGGACTGTGAAGAAGGCTGAGCGCCGAAGAATTGATGCTTTTGAACTGTGGTGTTGGAAAAGACTCTTGAGAGTCCCTTGCACTGCAAGGAGATCCAACCAGTCCATTCTGAAGGAGATCAGCCCTGGGATTTCTTTGGAAGGAATGATGCTAAAGCTGAAACTCCAGTACTTTGGCCACCTCATGCGAAGAGTTGACTCACTGGAAAAGACCCTGATGCTGGGAGGGATTGGGGGCAGGAGGAGAAGGGGACGACAGAGGATGAGATGGCTGGATGGCATCACTGACTCAATGGACGTGAGTCTGAGTGAAGTCCATGAGTTGGTGATGGACAGGGAGGCCTGGCATGCTGCGATTCATGGGGTCACAAAGAGTCGGACACGACTGAGCGACTGAACTGAACTGAACTGAAATAATTTTCTCTAAGAATCTTGGTCAATGAGACCAATGACTCATTTACCTTCACACCTAAAACAATGTTTAGCCCAGTTCCTTGAAAATACTAGATTCCCAGGAAAAATTTTATCAACTTTTCTTTAATATGATAGTTTTAGAACCTGAGCTTCAATAGGAAAAGAAAGTACTGTATGTTTGTTGTTTCTAAATCTCAGAAAAACCATAAATTCAAATTGTCTGTGTTCAAATGCTGCTGTGGATTTAGAAACATGTTCAACAACCACAGAGCTTCCCAGGTTACTCAACTGTAAAGAAACTATCTGCCAATGCAGGAGATACAGGAGACGTGGGTTAAATCTTTGAGTTGGGAAGATCCCCTGGAGAAGGAAATGGCATCCTACTCCTGTATTCTTGCCTGGGAAATCCCATGGACAGAGAAGCCTGGTAGGCTACAGTCCATGGAATCACAAAGAGTCAGCCATGGCTGAGCACGCATCACTCACTCACTCAACAACCACAGAGCTACTGGTCTACATAGCCTATGTGAAATAGGATGACGCATAAAAAACTTTTAGTGGACTGGGCTAGTCTTATTTATATGTAAAGTGCAGGCAGTAGTACTGTAATCAATCTAGTGATGCATACTCAGACATTTTAGGTAGTTTCATGCTATTGCCTGTAATTCCCATCATGAACTGTGTCAGGGTAATAAATTTCTGAATATAAAATTCTAAATGTTCAGTTAAATGCAACTCTCTCTGCTCAATATTAATCGAGCAGTTACCATCGATTAGCAATTATTATAGGAATAAATATTTAACAATTAACAAGAAGACAGCCTCTCTCTTTGAGAACTTTAGTTTAGTGAAAGAGGAAAAGCAGAAATTTCAATAAAAACATGACTAACATTGTGATGTTGGCAAATACAGGGTGCTGTGAAGTCAAAATTGAGGTGCCCCTAACCCAGTCTTGTAGTCCAGGAAAGCTTCAGAGAGTGGATTGATGTCAAGTGAGACCCTACGATGAGGAGCTGACCTGCAGGAGTGTAGTTGCAAGAGAAACTACACACTGCTCATGGAAATACAAGTAGGAAAGATAAATAGATATATTCACAGAGTGAAGAGAGACTCTATTGTGTTACAGAACACTTAGAATAAAAGGTTTTGCACATGGCACATTAAGCTCGATCCAGTGGGAGATGACATTTGACTTCATATTTTACAGTGATACTATGACTATTTTGATAAAGTGATTTGTTTTTTCATGAATTACCTTGTCTGTGTTCTAAGTGATTTTTGTACTTGAGTGCTGCATGTAGGTGGAATAACATTTCAAACAGTTAAAATTATATACACTTATCTAGAACACAGAGAGTAGGGAAATGACAATCTTTACAACTGAGTGAACTAAATTTTCTAAATAGTTTCAGGGAAATCAACTCTCTTTACAGATCGATACATTTAGATCCAGAGGGAAAATATTCTCTAAAACCACCAGTATAATACATAATCATATGGCTTTAGAACACAGAAATTATAATGGAGATAAATTTCAGTAATTATTCATTGAATTAAAGGCATGAATTAAAGGCATATCACAAAGATAATACTTACTAAGCAGATGAAACAATACAAACAGTAAACTTTCCCTATGCCCACTAAAGAACTGACCTCATCTAATCCCACAATTACTAAAAGTCCCCAGGAATCTTCTGTACAATTATTGGCTAAATAGTACAATTATTGGCTATTGTCATAGGAAGCCCAATTGAAATAAAGCAAAATAAAGAGATCCCTTTAATCTGAATTTTGACTTCTGAAATCTAGGTTAAAGTGAGAATCACCTTTGAGTGAAGGGTGGAAAGTAAAGTAAAAGTTTCTTAAGTGTTTCTTGTTCAAGATATGCCAACTCAATTCTTTATACACATTCAGACGCTATGCACTGCTCACGACTAGGTTATACTGAACTCTGAGAAGAGAATTTTTTAGTTGGCATTTTCTTATTTCTAAAAAACACTCTTTTGCTGAAAGTTTTTTCAACAGGAAAGAAATTATCACACTCTTTAGTGTTCCAACACTTTAGTGAATATCAATAGGAAAGTCAGTGGCTCAGGAACGTGATTGCAAAGAGAGTTTCATGAGACTCTCTTCCTCTCAAACTTTATTTTAAAATCCATTTAAGACTTAAAGAGATACTTCTTTAATATAATGATCTACCTTTAGTATCCAGATTCATAAGCTTCCCTCAATATAACCAATTAACTAACGCTTATATATTGTATAACTATTTTGTGGAAAGTGATAAGTAAACATAGAGATACATATTTACTTGGATCTAGGTATTTTACTATCATGAAAATTTTACTTTTTACTTAAGACAGACTCACTTCTGAGTGGAGAAATACATCTTTGTAAACACTTTTATCAAAGGAAAGAACCAATAGGAATGTATTCACATAACATATGACAGCAAGGGAGGATATTCAATTCTCTAAAACTCTGAGGAGTAAATCTGCAATCTACTCAACTCTGAATCTTGGTTTCTTTATCCATTAAATGTACATTTCTATTTTTGTGAATTTTGTGAAAATTCAAGGAGATTATTGTGAAACACATACTAGTTGCTTAACTGGGTTATTTATTTTGGTGACATAGAGGAGGCCTCTAAAGTTGATGCTTTTCCCCAATAAGATGGAAAAAGGACACTGCAGAATATGAAAACAATTTCATATATATATATATATATATATATATATATATGTACCTTGATGGGATGCCTTAGTTTGCTCTTTAAAAAAAGAGAGAGAGAGAAGGACCAGAAACTCCATTGTCTAAGCTGACCCTGAAGAGTCCTATTTACAGAAGACCACAAGGAATTCTAAGAGAAGAATATAGTAATGTGGACAACTGGGTTCAGATGTACAGAAATTAAGACTCCCTTGAAAAGTGAAGACAAATGCCTCTGCAGTCTCTCCCATGTCCAGTGGAAAATGGACAGTCTCTGAGAGAGAAGAGTCAGTATGGCTGGAACCTGGGTATCATCCTAAGGGACCTCTTGGAACAGCATTTTGAGATGTAGTTCTTTGTTGCCCCTGGATGACTTCTTCTCTAGCCTTAAGAATTGACTATAGCTTCTTTTTTTTTTTTTTTCATGTAAACTTTTATTTTTTTTTAATTTTATTTTTAAACTTTACATAATTGTATTAGTTTTGCCAAATACCAAAATGAATCCACCACAGGTATACATGTGTTCCCCCTCCTGAACCCTCCTCCTTCCTCCCTCCCCATACCATCCCTCTGGGTCGTCCCATTGCACTAGCCCCAAGCATCCAGTATCGTGCATCGAACCTGGACTGGCATCTTGTATCATACATGATATTTTACATGTTTCAATGCCATTCTCCCAAATCTTTCCACCCTCTCCCTCTCCCATAGAGTCTATAAGACTGTTCTATACATCAGTGTCTCTTTTGCTGTCTCGTACACAGGGTTAGTGTTACCATCTTTCTAAATTCCATATATATACGTTATTATACTGTATTGGTGTTTTTCCTTCTGGCTTACTTCACTCTGTATAATAAGCTCCAGTTTCATCCACCTCATTAGAACTGATTCAAATGTTTTCTTTTTAATGGCTGAGTAATACTCCATTGTGTATATGTACCACTGCTTTCTTATCCATTCATCAGCTGATGGACATCTAGGTTGCTTCCATGTCCTGGCTATTATAAACAGTGCTGCGATGAACCTTGGGGTACACGTGTCTCTTTCAATTCTGGTTTCCTCAGTGTGTATGCCTAGCAGTAGGATTGCTGGATCATAAGGCAGTTCTATTTCCAGTTTTTTAAGGAATCGCCACACTGTTCTCCATAGTGGCTGTACTAGTTTGCATTCCCACCAACAGTGTAAGAGGGTTCCCTTTCCTCCACACCCTCTCCAGCATTTATTATTTGTAGACTTTTGGATCGCAGCCATTCTGACTGGTGTGAAATGGTACCTCAGAGTGGTTTTGATTTGCATTTCTCTGATAATGAGTGATGTTGAGCATCTTTTCATGTGTTTGTTAGCCCTCTGTATGTCTTCTTTGGAGAAATGTCTATTTAGTTCTTTGGTCCATTTTTTGATTGGGTCATTTATTTTTCTGGAGTTGAGCTGCAGGAGTTGCTTGTATATTTTTGAGATTAGTTGTTTGTCAGTTGCTTCATTTGCTATTATTTTCTCCCATTCTGAAGGCTGTCTTTTCACCTTGCTAATAGTTTCCTTTGATGTGCAGAAGCTTTTAAGGTTAATTAGGTCCCATTTGTTTATTTTTGCTTTTATTTCCAATATTCTGGGAGGTGGGTCATAGAGGATCCTGCTGTGATGTATGTCGGAGAGTGTTTTGCCTATGTTCTCCTCTAGGAGTTTTATAGTTTCTGGTCTTATGTTTAGATCTTTAATCCATTTTGAGTTTATTTTTGTGTATGGTGTTAGAAAGTGTTCTAGTTTCATTCTTTTACAAGTGGTTGACCAGATTTCCCAGCACCACTTGTTAAAGAGATTGTCTTTAATCCATTGCATATTCTTGCCTCCTTTGTCAAAGATAAGGTGTGACTATAGCTTCTTAAAAAAAAAGAAGATGAAAGAAAGTTAAACGCTTTTAGAAGCCTAATGAGAAAACAGAACCTTCTCCTACTCCAAGGTGTGTGACAACAATAGGATGACTTTCACATCAACAGTGTCAAGGTGAGAGACCCCAGATAAAAGACCAAGATCAGTGCTGCTTGGGCTAAGGAAAAAATGCAGCTGGAGACCCTCAGGTGATGGAGTATTGGTTAGTTGAGTAACTAATAGAAGCTAGACCAGGAAAGAGATGTGCATGCATGTGTGTGTGCATGCTCTACCATGCCCAGCCCTTTACAACCCCATGTAGCCTACCAGGCTCCTTTGCCCATGGGCTTTTCCAGGCAAGAATACTGGAACGGGTTGCCATTTCCTCCCACAGAGGATCTTTTGGACCCAGGGATCGAACCCGCGTCTCCTGCATTGGCAGGTGGACTCTTTACCACTGTGCCATATGGAAGCCCGAAAGAGATATGAGCTAACACTAAGTGAATCTCCCTGCTTCCTCTGCCCAGACTCCAACCCCAAACAGGCCTGATGATTTACAAAGGGAGTTGACTGAGGAGAATAAATATGAAAGATGAGAAGGGATTTGCACCCCGAGCAACTCCAAGGGGTTGGAACTGGGAGTTGGGCTACATTGTTTTACCATTTCCATTACTGCTTTGATATATTACTAATATTGTACATTCTAGAAAAGCTAGGTTTACATTTCTTTGTGACCAAAATTATTTTACATCCTTTCGAAAAAATACTCTCATCATTCTTTCTTCCATCATTAAACAAGTACCACAGAATGTTTCTCAGATACAACAGATCTTTGTTTCAACTCTCTTACCTTTAATGAAAATAAGGAACAACTCCTATTTTATTTCACTTATCAAAAGTGTTTTCTCAGTTTCCTCATGCTATATACTTAGTAAAAAGTACTGAGTGAAATTAGAGCTTTTTTTTTTTTAAATCCTTAAATGTTTACTTCCTAAAATGTTATGTAATAATATTTCAGTTATTTCAGTTTTGCCCTTAAAATAACATAGTAAAACTAATGAGAAGGTAGGATACCGATAAAGAACTTTGTGCATTTAAGGTGTGAGTGAAGACTGAAAGTGTTAGTCGCTCATTTGTATCTGACTCTTTGTGACCCCATGGACTGTAGCCCACCAGGTTCCTCTGTCCATGGCGTTCTCCAGGCAAGAATACAGGAATGGATTGCCATTTCCTTCTCTAGGGGGTCTTCCTGACCCAGGGTTTGTACCTGGATCTCCTGCATTGCAGGCAGATTCTTTACCATCTGAGCCACCAGGGAAGCCCTGGAGAAGAAAATAAATTTTCTTATTTTCTCACCAAGAGAAAACTAAAAGTTAAATTTCATCCATGTGCTCATAAAATCATAATATTACTGAAAAGGCTGTTTAATATTGTGACTAATTTTCCTTTAAAGGAAATAAATTGGGACAAAAAATATGTATTTTTCTCTATCTACACGTTAATTGTCAATTAGCATAGAATATATTTATCATAATTAGTGTTACCTATTTTAAGGCTAAATTCATATGCACTCATTTTGTCATAATATACAACACATTGCTTTGCTTACTGGACCATTTCATTTAATTAAGTCTCAAAATTAACCCTGATTTAATAAAATTAAATCCAAATGTTACAAGATAGCAAAGGGAGAATCAAAGATTGTCAGAACTTAGTAGTTTATAGTCATAATTTTCAGTGATCCATCTACTTAAAAAGAGACTTGTGCCTGTTTACCAAAAAAAATCAAGCTATAAGATTGGAATATTTTAACATGAAAATGTAATGATCAATAGTATAAGTGATCAGGGAGCAATAATTATATAAGGAAATTTCAATTCTTAATATGGCTAAAGCTTTTGTGAATTAAGCATTGTTCTAAATTTCTTTGCAGCTGAGGTAAAAAGCGAAATATTATGCATTCAGTTTAGTTCAGTCGCTCAGTTGTGTCTGACTCTTTGTGACCCCATGAATCACAGCATGCCAGGCCTCCCTGTCCATCACCATCTCCCAGAGTTCACTCAAACTCATGTCCATCGAGTCGGTGATGCCATCCAACCATCTCATCCTCTGTCGTCCCCTTCTCCTCCTGCCCCCAATCCCTCCCAGCATCAGAGTCTTTTCCAATGAGTCAACTCTTCACATGAGGTGGCCAAAGTATTGGAGTTTCAGCTTTAGCATCATTCTTTCCAAAGAACACCCAGGGCTGATCTCCTTTAGAATGGACTGGTTGGGTCTTCTTGCAGTCCAAGGGACTCTCAGGAGTCTTCTCCAACACCATAGTTCAAAAGCATCAATTCTTATGTGCTCAGTTTTCTTCACAGTCCAACTCTCACATCCATACACGACCACAGGAAAAACCATAGTCTTGACTAGATGGACCTTCGTTAGCAAAGTAATGTCTCTGCTTTTCAATATGCTATCTAGGTTGGTCATAACTTTTCTTCCAAGGAGGAAGCATCATTTAATTTCATGGCTGCAGTCACCATCTGCAGTGATTTTGGAGCCCAAAAAAATAAAGTCTGACACTGTTTCCACTGTTTCCCCATCTAGTTCCCATGAAGTGATGGGACCAGATGCCATGATCTTTGTTTTCTGAATGGTGAGATTTAAGCCAACTTTTTCGCTCTCCTCTTTGACTTTCATCAAGAGGCTTTTTAGCTTCTCTTCACTTTCTGCCATTATATACAACTTATTTCACCTCATAAATCAGAAGAAACTTTTTTAATATTTAAATTCTATTAAGGGTTTGTTACATGAGTTGTTATATAAGGAAACCAAAAAACAAAATGAGCAGCATAATAATTCTAAGGCATTCATGTATTTTCATCATTTTAAAAGATCCTTAATAAAAAGCCAATCAAAGAATGTTGATGTTCTGTACTGATAATTGTAGCACAGGATAATACATAGCAATTCATATATGTAGCTTTTTTATTATCTGACACATGCTACACTAAAAAATGTATGAAAGTGAAAGTGAAGTCATTCAGTCATGTCTGACTCTGCGGTCCCATGGACTGGAGCCTGATGGGCAAGAGTACTGCAGTGGGTTGCCATTTCCTTCTCCAGGGGATCTTCCTGACCCAGGGAATGAACCTGGGTCTCCAGCATTGCAGGCAGATGCTTTTACTGTCTGAGCCACTAGGGAAGCATCCACCCGACCCCTGCCCAAAAAAAGTATCAGATCAGATCAGATCAGATCAGTCGTTCAGTCATGTCCGACTCTTTGTGACCCCATGAATCGCAGCACGCCAGGCCTCCCTGTCCATCACCAACCCCCGGAGTTCACCCAGACTCACGTCCATCGAGTCAGTGATGCCATCCAGCCATCTCATCTGTCATCCCCTTCTCCTCCTGCCCCCAATCCCTCCCAGCATCAGAGTCTTTTCCAATGAGTCAACTCTTTGCACGAGGTGGCCAAAGTATTGGAGTTTCAGCTTTAGCATCATTCCTTCCAAAGAACACCCAGGGCTGATCTCCTTCAGAATGGACTGGTTGGATCTTCTTGCAGTCCAAGGGACTCTCAAGAGTCTTCTCCAACACCACAGTTCAAAAGCATCAATTCTTCTGTGCTCAGCCTTCTTCACAGTCCAACTCTTACATCCATACATGACCACAGGAAAAACCATAGCCTTGACTAGACAAACCTTTGTTGGCAAAGTAATGTCTCTGCTTTTGAATATGCTACCTAGGTTGGTCATAACTTTCCTTCCAAGGAGTAAGCATCTTTTAATTTCATGGCTGCAGTCACCTTACATCAACTAGTATTTTTCTATTATAATAGCTGTTGTTAGACATAAAGAACAGACTTGTGTTTGCAAGGGAGAGGGTAAGGTAAAGAGGGATGGACTGGGAGTTTGAGACTAGCAGATGAAAACTATTACATACAAAATGGACAAACAAGGTCCTACTGTATAGCACAGGGAACTATATTCAATATCTTTGAAAATCCATAATGGAAAAGAATAAGATAAAAAAATATGTGCATGTATATATATATATTTATATTTTTATGTGTGTGTATAACCAAATCACTTTGCTGTACAGCAGAAACTAACACAACATTGTAAATCAAGTATACTTCAATAAAATAAATTTTTAAATAAAATAGTAAAAAAAAAAAAAATAGCTGTTGTTAATTGGCTATTTACTTGACATCGGCAAGGAGCCAAGTACTTTAAACATGGGGCAATTTAACCCTCATAACAGTTGGCTTTCCTCTAGACAAATGGAGAAAATGAGACTCAGAGTAGTCAAGAAATCCACGTTGAGGCACAGAGTTAGTAAATGCTGAAACTGACATGTGAACCCTAAAGTGTTTGGTTTAAAGACAGTGCTTTCAACTCTCACATTATCCTGCCTCCCCATTTGTTAAGTGCCATGTTCTAAAAGACATAGTGCACAGCCTGAATATTAACTGATACTTCTTTACAACTTTATAAGCATTTTCACATATGTAATTTCATTTCATAAAAACCACTCCTAACAGTAGATAGCACTATTATTAGCAATGTCCATTTTACAGATAAGAAAACTGAAGTCATATAAAGCCCAAGATTGCATAGTTAGCTCAAACTGGGTAGATATCAAAACTGGAAAACCCAACCCTTCCATGCTTTTGACAGAAGCTATATGGCATAGTTCAAAACACAGTCACGAAAGGTCATTCAGTCAGTGTCGTCGGTGGAGACCTGGAGGATCTCTGCTCTCTAGATGTCAGGTACATAGGAGAAAAGGGGAGGTTTTGTTGCACAGAAGTCATGGAACCTGCCTCAATATTCTGGCCATGATAAAGGACAGATTCCCTTCCATGTGAGGGGAGCAAAAGAGCATCTGCAAGTTGGGTTGAAATTAATCTTGGAAGGAAGCTGTTCAAACCAATATAAACAAACATAAGGGATCCATCACTAAATTTTGCTGTGTGTTTTTCTTGACAAGTATTTCTTTTGATTGGAAGTTTGAAAATAATTCCAAAGAGAAATTTCTTTGTTGGGCTGTATTCGCCACAACTCACAAAACACCAAGAAAATTCTATAAATTCTGGACAATCTTATTCAGTTCATTTATGAAGCAAATATCCATTAGGCACTAATGAGTACTCAGTTGGTTATTCCTGTTACACACACACACACACACACACACACAAGTTCTTCCTAATTCTGGCAAACTAGAAGTAGACCTGGAGCCCTGTGTTGAGGGACTTGTCCAGACTCACTGGGAAGGGGTGCTATGATAGATGAACAATGTCTGATCTTGGCAGAGAAATTCATGCATGCCACATGTACACAATTTCCATTTTAGGAGCATTCTCTTTTATGATGTTATCTATTTTGCTGTGTCAAGTCTTACTTCTGGCCCATGGGATCTTCATGGCATCATGTGGGATCTTTCACTGTGGGGAATGCCTCTGTTCTTGCCTTTGATGATTTGACTATTAAAACACTTTCTTGTCCAAACTAAAAATATAATGTCACGATGTCTGATAAATGACTCCTTTCCTGTTGTATTATTTTATAACTGAAAATATATGCCATTTTATGCCAAAACACACTGGATTTGATTGATGATGCTTCCTTTAACTTGAAGTTACTGAAACCACACATATATGTCACTTCCTATTGATCCCATTTAGTTAGAAATGAGGATAAAAGATGAAAGCCTAAAGTACTTCAAAAAGACATCAGTGTTAATTCTAGCAAAAGATAATCCTTTCAGAACATGTTTATAGGACAATCTATATAGGAGATGTTAGAATTTTCTTAGACAAACCCAAAGCATGGAAAGCAAACTTCACTTTTCTAAAAATCAGCAGTTGTAGGCAACCTCAAGAATAAATGAAAGCAATATGCCTGTCTTTACATTTACTCCCACTTGAAAGTTCATCCAAAAAAATAGTTAAGTTGACAGCTTACCACATTCACACTTACAATAATTCTTAGATAAACTTGGATTTTACACGAGTTAATGAAATGTGAAAGCTCTAATTGAACCTCTAATTTACAAAATCATTAGTGTCAAGTTTGTGGATGTAATTTTGTCCTTTTCTTCATGAAAAAAAAAAAAAAAACAGGAAAAGAAATAAAGAAGAAAGACAGGCAAGCTTAGGACCTATAACTGATTTAGATCTAGTCTCAAAAGATGAAAATGCATAAAGTACAACTGGCACAACACTAAATACTATAAAAGAGTTTAAAGAAAAGAAAATATATGATGCATCTCAGTTTTTATTGTACTCTGCATTTATTAAATAAATATTAAACACATAATAAAGTATACATAATGTCTTAGAAATGTTATAGAAATATATATATATCATGAAAGTGAAAGTGGAAGTCACTCAGTCATGTTCTACTCTTTGTGACCCCATGGACTATACAGTCCAAGGAATTCTCCAGGCCAGAATACTGGAGTGAGTAGCCGTTCCCTTCTCCAGCGGATCTTAATCCACGGATTGAACCCAGGTCTCCCAAATTGGAAGCACATTCTTTACCAGCTGATCCACCAGGGAAACCCTTTTTTTTCTGACAGAACAAAATTTCGCTTTCACTTTTTTCCATATATATCATACCTTGCATCACAATTTCTTGTTTTTACTTATGACAGTATCATAACATCCTTGTAAAAGGCTTTTCTTGCAAAATCATTTGGTTCCTTTATGTATTCAGGGAAGACAGGCAATGTAAACTTCTACAGGACATTAACAGAGTTAATAGATATAAATTCTGTCCTATTGTCATTGGTAACCTGGTAAAAATGATTCTACCACATTTGCTTCATATGAAGAGAACTTCTTAAAAATCATGGTGTAAATTATCTTCTCCTTTTAATTACAAAGAATTTTGCAATTACATTATTCAGCACCATTATGTTCAAGAAAAACAACAAAAAATTAGATTATTACCAGTTAGATCATCAATAATATTTACATATATGACAGCTAAGAAAAAGAAAAGTTAGTTTATTTCAGAAAATCATAATTTTTCTATAAAAGAGAATCCAATATCATGTTCCCTCCCAATGGCAAAAATCTACTACCAACATGTGTACTGTATGGTCAAGTAACATTTATTTTATTTAATAGCTAGGAAGAGAGTGGTGCCACATGCTGAAAGCTGTACATGGTGATTAAAGTCTATGCTGCTGCCGCTGCTGCTGCTGCTAAGTCGCTTCAGTCGTGTCCGACCCAGTGCGACCCCATAGATGGCAGCCCACCAGGCTCCACCGTCCCTGGGATTCTCCAGGCAAGAACAATGGAGTGGGTTGCCATTTCCTTCTCCAATGCATGAAAATGAAAAGTGAAAGTGAAGTCGCTCAGTCATGTCCGACTCTTCATGATCCCACAGACTGTAGCCTACCAGGCTCCTCCATCCATGGGATTCTCCAGGCAAGAGTACTGGAGTGGGGTGCCACTGCCTTCTCCGATTAAAGTCTATAGCTAAGAGCAAAAGCACCAATTACAAGGATCATTTTCAAAGGTCAGAGAGCTTCACCTGTTACAGATGACCACCTACCCGAAGGGCTTTCCTAAAAAGGACTGGTTAACAGAACTAGAAATACTGATATACACACACAGATGTCCCCTAATATAGAAGAATGGTACAAAGGAACAATTGACAGGAAGGAGGTCACTTTTGATGAAAGGCTGCTGCATTCGTGGAAAGGATATTCCCTCCCCTCCTTCTCTGTCAGAGCCATCACCTGTACTTTATAGTAACTTGGGGACCCTGGGCCTGTCCTGCTCTTTCCCCAGGTTCAATCTCAGAGCATCTGGTGCCAAGGAGGAAAGTGGGGCAAGCAAGTTGTCTGAATAGAAAAAGCCATTCCTTCTACTCTTGCCCTTAGGGTTAAGGAAGGGATGAGAAGAGTTTTAAATTGAATGTAAGACTAATAGTTTAAAATGAACAGGACCAAGTCTTAATGAAACAAAAGGCATTAATTTAATAACCAAAGGAGATTGAGAAGTTTTCTAATGCCATTGATATTTTATTAAGGGGGCCACTACTTTGTGTGGAAGAAAGATGTTTAATAATATAAGCAGGTACAATTATAGAAAAAACTTATGTTTAGACCTCAAGAAATATTGTACATATCCCTTATTATTAAAAGTATAATAGCACTAATGGCCTTTCATATATTTATACATTTATGTGCATATCTATCTATCTAGAATTTTCCACTAGTCTATAAGCTCCATGAAAGCCAAAATACGTGTTGTTTACTGCTTTCAATAGCTTTTTTTCCCAACAAATATTACTGTTTATAATCCCAACATTTAGTGCAGTATTTGGCATATAGTAGGTACTCACTGTGGAGAAGGCAATGGCACCTCACTCCAGTACTCTTGCCTGGAAAATCCCATGGACAGAGGAGCCTGGTGGGCTGCAGTCCATGGGGTCGCTAGGAGTTGGACACGACTGAGCGACTTCACTTTCACTTTTCACTTTCATGCATTGGAGAAGGAAATGGCAAGCCACTCCAGAGTTCTTGCCTAGAGAATCCCAGGGATGGGGGAGCCTGGTGGGCTGCCGTCTCTGGAGTTGCACAGAGTCGGACATGACTGAAGCAACTTAGCAGCAGCAGCAGCAGGTACTCACTAAATATCTGTTGAATTAACTTAAAAATCAATAAATAATAACCAGCATTTATCAAAAGTTTACTAATTTTCAAGTGCTGTTTTAAGTGCTTGGAATATGTTATTGTATATATTATTTATGAAAACCCTGTGATTAGTAACAGCACTGACAGACAAAGAAACTAAGACTAGGGATAAATTATTTTTGCTTGGTCACCCAACCCTACCAACAGGCAGAGCGGATCCATGTCTGCCTGATTCTAAAATTAATGCTCTTACCCACCAAAGAGATATCTCCTATTAGTCATATGAGACAGTTTCCTTCTGATCAACCCTAGGTACCAAAGCACACACCAGGGGCCCGGAGCTGTCTGTTCTGCAGGGACAAAAATCTAAAAGAATAGACCAGAGATTTAACTAAAAGCCAATGTGAAGAGTCTCTGCCTCTTCCTTGCTTTTGTTACGTATTAGTAACAAAGTAGAATTTTTACATAATCATTTCACTTTGTTATTAACATTGTATAATTACAGTTTAGAATCTGACAAAACCAAAAATATAAGCACACTAACAAAATAAACTCTCCCTGTAATAACCGTAGGAAGTATGGATTTAAAAAATAAATTTTAGGCTTTATAAAATTTATATAGCTTTTAGGTCATCAGCTTTTCTTTAGACTGCTATAAGACCAAACAACATATCAATATTGAGGGTAACTTTTATTTCCCAAGACCTTTATCTTAACTTTAACAATCTAATCAATTATAAGAGAAAAGAATATAAATAAAGGATTTTAAAGTTACTGTATTTTATTTGTTGGAAAAAATAAAGCCCACATATTTCATCAAAATGTTTCATGAAATCTAAAATGTTGGGGAATTCTGGTTATGGAGGAGTGAAAGAATAAAAATACTCTCCATAAAAACAAAAGTTATGCAACTGGTGAAATACTGTCAAAAACAATCTACTGTCAGGACTGTAGAAATCAACCAAAGGCAAAAAATTACCCAAATATAAAAGCATACATTCACCAAAAACTCTGACCATCAGTTAAAGCTGAGAGTCTATGGCATTCTAACCTAGAGCTACTCTCCATCTACCACTTTAGCTCGATCAACATTAATAGTTTTACCACAGCGATGCTGGCCTTCAAAGCCAGGAACTTCATTGCTGGAGGTGCCTAACTTGATCTGGAGCAGAATATGGAGGGCAAAGAAGGGCAATGCCAAAGAATGTTCAAACTACCATGCAATTGTGCTCATTTCACATGCTAGCAAGGTTATGCTCAAAATCCATCAAGTGAGGCTTCAGCAGTACATGAACTGAGAATGTCCAGATGTACAACCTGGGTTTAGAAAAGGCAGAAGAACCAGAGATCAAAATGCAAACACTCGTTGTATCATAGAGCAAGCCACAAATACCTACTTCTGCTTCACTGACTATGCTGAAGTCTTCGACTGTGTGGATCACGAAAACCTGTGGAAAATTCTTAAACAGATGGGAGTACCAGATCACCTTATCTGTCTCCTGAGAAATCTGTATGCAGGTCAAGAAGCAACAGTTAGAACCAGTCATGGAACAGCAGACTGGTTCCAAATTGGGAAAGGAGTACATCAAGACTGTTTATTGTCAACCTGTTTGTTTGACTTATGAGCAGAATACATCATGCAAAGTGCTGGGCTGGATGAGTCACAAGGTGGAATCAAGATTTCTGGGAGAAATATCAACAAAGTAAGATACACAGATGACACCACTATAATGGCAGAAAGTGAAGAGGAACTAGAGAGCCTCTTGATGAAGGTGAAAGAGGAGAGTGAAAAAGTTGGCTTAAAACTCAACATTCAGAAAACTAAGATCATGGCAACTGGTCCCATCACTTCATGGCAAACAGAAGAATAAAAAGTGGAAACAGTGTCAGATTTTATTTTCTTGGGCTCCAAAATCACTGTGCATATCTACCACAGTCATGAAATCAAAAGACGCTTGCTCCTTGGATGGAAAACTATGACAAACCTACTGCTAAGTCACTTCAGTCGTGTCCGACTCTGTGCAATCCCATAGACGGCAGCCCACCAGGCTCCCCTGTCCCTGGGATTCTCCAGGCAAGAACACTGGAGTGGGTTGCCATTTCCTTCTCCAATGCATGAAAGTGAAAAGTGAAAGTGAAGTCACTCAGTCGTGTCGGACTCTTAGTGACCCCATGGACTACAGCCTACCAGGCTCCTCCGTCCAAACCTAAGCAGCATATTAAAAAACAGAGACATCACTTTACCAAAAAAGGTCTACATAGTCAAAACTATGGTTTTTCCAGTAGTCATATATGGATGTGAGAGTGGACCATAAAGAAGACTAAGCACCAAAGAATTAATGATTTTGAACTGTGGTGCTGGTGAAGACTCTTGAGAGCCTTTTGGACTGAAAGATAATCAAATTAGTCAATCCCAAAGGAAATCAATCCTGAATATTCATTGGAAGTACTGATGTTGAAACTGAAACTCAATACTTTGACTGATGCAAAGAGCTGACTCACTGGAATCTGATTCTGGGAAAGACTGAAGGCAAAAGGAGAAGGGGAGGCAGAGGATAAAATGGTTAGATAGCATCAGCAACTCAATGAACATGAATCTGAGCAAACTCCAGGAGACAGTGGAAGACAGAGGAGCCTGGTGTGCTACAGTCCATGGGGTCACAAAGAGTTGAATATGACTTGGAGATTGAACAGCAACAAAAACATGGAGAGCAAAAGGAATATGACATAGAGAAAATAAACTGCAAAATAAGAGACATTAATCCAACAATATTAATTCCATTAAATGTGATTTGATTAAAAATTCCAAAGGTAGAGATTGTCAGACTTACGTCAGTCTTATGCTATCCATAAGAGACATGCTTTAGACAAAAAAGATATAAATTGAAAATGCATGTGTGCATGCATGCTTAGTCTCTCAGTCACATCCAACTCTTTGCAAGTCCATGAACTGTAGCCTTCCAGGCTTCTCTGTTCATGGTATTTTCCAGGCAAAGATACTGAAGTGGGTTGCCATTTCCTATTCCAGGGGATCTTCCCCACCCAGGGATGGAACCTGCATTTCTTGCATCTCCTGCATTGGCAGGTGGATTGTTTACCACTGGAAAAAGATATGCCATTAATCATAAGAGCAGTAACCTGGCTCTATTATATCATACAACACAAATTTGAGACAAGAAATGTAACCACAGACAAAGAGGACCATTCATAATGCATCAGGAAAATAAAGTACATAGAAATGTATACCAAAGAGAGGTGCCAAATACCTGAAGCAAAATTGACCACATTAAAAAGAAAATGGAAAATCAAACAAATAGACTTGTATATTTCAACACTGCACTTTCAATAGTTGATAGAAAACTAAACAGAAAATACACAGGGATATAGAAGACTTGAAAAACACAATCAATCGATTAGACCTGACATTTAAAGAACATGCCACCCCAAAACAACAGAATATACTTTCCTTTCTAGTATACAAATATTCTCCAGAATTGACCATATGCTAGCCTGTAAAATATGTCTCAACAAATTTTAAATAATTGGAATCACTCAAGTATGGTTTCCTACCAACTACATCTATACTAAATTATAAGTCAACAACAGAAAAAAATTTGAGAAAATTCACAAATATATAAAAAATAACACACTCTAAATAACTCATGGATAGATGTGATTGCAATGGAAATTAGGACATACTTGGAACCTAACAAATGAAAATACAGCATATCAAGTTGTATGGGACACATCTAAATCAGTGTTAAAAAGGAAATGTATATCTCTAAATGTTTATATTAGAAAAAAAATTAAGGTTTCAAAAACTAATCCAAGTTTCCACTTTAATAGCCTAAAAAAAGAAAACCAAATTACATCCTAAGCAAGCAAAAGGCAAAATTATAACAATTCAGAAATGCATTATATAAATAACATAAAACAATAGAGAAAAACCAATGAAATCAAAAGTTGGCTCTTTGAAAAGATGAACAAAATTGTTTTTTGTATAGCTGGATTACCCAGGAAAAGACAAGACACAAATCACTAAAATTAAGGATAAAAACATAAACATCATTATCAACCCTTCAGAAATTAAAGGACAATGGGGGAATAATTTGAACAACTCTATAATAAAAATTAGACAACTTAGATAAAATGGACAATTCTTAGCATGATATAAATCATCAGAGCTGACTAATGAAGAAACAAGAATGCTAAATAAATCTGTAACAAGTAAAGACATTGAATGAAGTGAAGTGAAGTGAAAGTCGCTCAGCCATGTCCAACTCTTTGTGACCCCAGTCCATGGAATTCTCCAGGCCAGAATACTGGAGTAGGTAGCCTTACCCTTCTCCAGGGTATCTTCCCAACCCAGGGATTGAACCCAGGGTCTTCCACATTGTGGGCAGATTCTTTAACAGCTGAGCCACAAGGGAAACCCAAGACATTGAATAAGTAACTAAAAATCTTCCCAAAAAGGAAAACTCAGGACCAGATGGCTTCTCCAGTAAATTCTAGAATTTAAAAAAAATAAATAAATAATATTCTTTCATCTGATAGCATTTGGAAGAACATTTCCCAACTTATTCTATAAATCCAAAGTTAGATAAAACATCACAAGAAAAGAAAATTACAAAGCAATATCCCTCAGGAACACTTACGAAAAAGTTCTTAACAACATAAGAGCAAACCAACAAGATATAAAAGGATTATACCCAATATCCAAGTGGAATTCATTCTAGAAATGAAGGATTGATTTAAAATGTGGAAATTAATTAACACTATATACCATATTAATAGAATAAAGGACAAAAGCATATCATCGTTCCAACAGGTGCAAGAAAAGTTTCACAAAATGTAATACATGTTCATTATAAAATATTCACAAACAAGACATAAAAAGGAACATCAGCTTAAAAGGCATCTTTAGTTGAAAAGAGAAACGCTGAATGCTCTCCACCTAAGATAGGCAAGGATTTTGGTGCTCATCACTCTATTCATTATCATTCTGGAAGACTGACCCAGGGCAATAAGGCAACTAAAAGCAGTTATAAGCATACAAATTAGAAAGAAATAAAACTGCTTTATTCACAGCCTTCATGCTCCTGTATGTAGGAAATTCTAAAGAACTATTGAAATTAACCTACTAGAGGCTAATAAATAAGTTTAGCAAGTTTGGGGCATACATGATCAATATAAAAATTAAACTGCATTTTAAAAATAATTTATATTTTTATTATAATATTCCATTTTTTATTGTTCTGCTTATAAATGTTTTTTTCAGTTTTAGTGAGATAAAGTTGATATACAGCACTGTGTAAGTTTAAGGTGTACAGTATAACAGTTTAACTTACATAGTTTAATGTGAAATGACTACCACATGAAGTTTAGCTAACATTCAATTATTGGGAATGGCTACCCACTCCAGTATTCTTGCCTGGAGGATTCCATGGACAGAGAAGCCTGGAGGGCTACAGTCCATGGCGTCACAAAGAGTTGGACATGGGTATTTATAATAACTATTCAAAATAAAAAATAAATTTCATTCAAAATATCATCAAAAAGAATAAAATACTAAGGGATAAATTTAATAAAAGAAGCATAGATTTGTACAATACTAACTACAAAAATATTATTGAGAGAAATTAAAGAAAATAAAAATTAATGAACTTTTCATGTTTATGAGCTGATGATTTTACGTTATTAATATGGTAATTCCCTAGGATGGATTTATAAATGCAATAAAATCCCTATCAGAATCCCACCAGGCATTTTTGTAGCAATTGGAAAGCTGATTCTAAAACTGATATGAAATTACAAAGGACATAGAATAGCCAAAATAATTTTTTAAAAGAACAAAGTTGAAAGGTTTATATGTGTGATTTCAAACACTATACAGCTACAATAATTAATAAGACAATCGGTTCGGTGTAAATTGGCACATAGATAAATAGAACAGGATTAGGAGACCTGAACTATATTCTTACATTTTTATCAATTGATTTTGAATAAAGGTACCAGTGGGAAACAGACGGTCTTTTCAACAAATGTTGACAGGTCAGTTGGTTATCCACATGCAAATATATGCACATAGACACTTACTTCAACCCATACATAACAATTAAATAGGATAACAGACTTAAATGTAAGACCTAAAACTACAAAGTCATCTAATAGAAAATAGGAGGAAAATCCTATAACCTTGGATTAGGCAAATATTTTTTTAGATATAATACTTAAACCACAATCTATATGAGAAAAAAATAATGAATTGGGCTTCACTAAATTTAAAAAGTTTTGCTCTTCAAAAGATACCATTAAGAAAATGAAAGACAAGCAATAGAGAAAAATATATGTATTTGTAGGTTTATATCAGATATGATAAAAGACTTGCAACAAAAGTATATAAAGAACTCTTAAAATTCAAAATAAGTTACACAATTTTTAAAATGGGCCAAAAACTTGAATAGATATTCTATGCAACAAACTGTACAAGTAAGTAATGAGCACATGAAAAGGTGTTCACACTTATGTCTTTAGAGAAATATCAGTTAAAGTCAAAATGAGATACAATTACTATTATACTCCCACTAGGAATTGTGGTTGTTGCTGTTGTTCAGTTGCTCTGCTGCTGCTGCTAAGTCGCATCAGTCGTGCCCGACTCTGTGCGACCCCATAGACGGCAGCCCAACAGGCTCCTCTGTCCCTGGGATTCTCCAGGCAAGAATCCTGGAGTGGGTTGCCATTTCCTTCTCCAATGCATGGAAGTGAAAAGTGAAAGTGAAGTGGCTCAGTCGGACACGACTCTTAGCGACCCCATGGATTGTAGCCTACCAGGCTCCTCCGTCCATGGGATTCGCCAGGCAAGAGTACTGGAGTGGGGTGCCATTGCCTTCTCCAGTTCAGTTGCTCAGTCATGTCCAACTCTTTGCGACCTCGTGGACTGCAGCACGCCAGGCTTCCATGTTGTTCACTATCTCCCGGAGTTTGCTTGAACTCACATCCATTGAGTCAGTGACTGACCATATCATTCTCTGTTGCCCCTCTTCTTCTCCTCCCCTCAATATTTCCCAGAATCAGGGTCTTTTCCAATGAGTCGGTTCTTCACATCAGGTGGCCAAAGTATTGGAGTTTCAGCTTCAACATCAGTCCTTCCAATTCGGGGTTGATTTCCATTAGGATTGACTGGTTTGATCCTCCTGCTGTCCAAGGGACTCTCAAGAGTCTTCTCAGAACCACAGTTTGAAAGCATCAATTTTTTGGCCCTCAGCCTTCTTTATGGTTCAACTCTCACATCTGTACATGACTACTGAAAAAAACCACAGCTTTGACTATATGGACATTTGTCAGCAAAATGATAACTCAGCTTTTTAAAACACCATCTGGGTTTGTCATAGCTTTTCTTCAAAGGAGCAAGTGTCTTTTAATTTCATGGCCACAGTCACTGTCCACAGTGATTCTGGAGACCAAGAAAATAAAGTCTGTCACTATTTCCATTGCTTCCCCATCTATTTGCCATGAAGTGATGGGACCAGATGCCAAGATCTTAGTATTCTGAATGTTGAGTTTTAAGCCAGCATTTCACTCTCCTCTTTCACCTTCATCAAGAGGCTCTTTAGTTCCTCTTTGCTTTCTGCTATTAGGGTGGTATCATCTGCACATCTGAGGTTACTGATATTTCTCCCAGGAATCTTGATTCCAGCTTGTGCTTCATGCAGCCCAGCATTTCACATGATATACTATGCATAGAGTTAACTAAGCAGGGAGATAATATACAGCCTTTCATGCTCCTTCCCAATTTTAAACCAGTCCATTGTTCCATGTTGGTTCTAACTGTTGCTTCTTGAGCTGCATATAGGTTTATCAGGAGGCAGGTAAGGTGGTCTGGAACTCCCATCTCTTTAAAAATTTTCCACAATTTGTTGTGATTCACACAGTCAAAGGTTTGGCCTAGTCAATGAAGCAGAAGGAGATGTTTTTCTGGAATTCCCTTCCTTTTGTATGATCCAGCGGATGTTAGCAATTTGATCTCTGATTCTTCTGCCTTTTCTAAACCCAGCTTTCACCTCTGGAAGTTCTCAGTTCACATGCTGTTAAAGCCTAGCTGGAACATTTTGAGCATGACCTTGCTAGCATGTGAAAAGAGTGCAGTTGTATGGTAGTTTGAACATTCTTTGGCATTGTCCTTCTTTGGGATTTGAATGAAAACTGACCTTTTCCAGTCCTGTGGCCACTGCTGAGTTTTCCAAATTTGCTGGCACATTGGGTGCAGCACTTTAACAGCATCATCTTTCAGGATGTGAAATATAGCTCCACTTGAATTCCATCACCTCCACTAGCTTTGTGAAAATAAAATGTGGAATGTATAAGTAATCAAAAACATGTAATTTTATTTTTCTAAACTAGCAAGAATTAAAATACCTGTAGGTGTGCAATGAAAATAGCCCTCACAGAAATTATGTAATATAAAAGTTGATAATATGATTCAACAATTTGAATGTAAAAATGCTATTGATTCATCCATTCAACAAAAAAAAAAGTGGTAGATGTCAAGTAAGTTGTAGGCATGACCCAGGCCCTGGAGAGAGAGAATGATCAAATTAAAAAAAAAAAAAAAGTGACTGCTTTTATGAAGTTTCCATTCTAATGGGAGAAAAAAAATTAGCAAATAAATAATATGTAAACTTATTAAGGTGGATTCATGAACAAATGGAAGGAGAGTGGGTAGAAACAGTATGGGCAGACAACTCTTTTGAAAGGTTTTACTGTAAAGGGGAAATCTAACTTAGATGGAAAGTAACACAACTTGGAATTATTACCATATACTTATATGCTGATATAATTATATGGTAGAAAAGGGGGAAAAGCAATCTAAAGCAGGTATAATTATAGGAATGTTGTCTTTGAATGACAATCACACTTCAGTACACGAATAGGGGGTGGTCTTAGGAGAGTTCATTCATTGTAACAGATGGGAAGGCAGAATATGGGTGGAGAGAGACACATGGGGTTGTAGACATGATTGGGGAGGGTTCTGGGTAGTAATACATTTGCTCAGAGAAGTAGGAAGGAAGCATCTAAGGTTTCAGGAGGTAGGAGATGGCTCAGAACAGCCATTCTTGGTTACAGGGAACACAAGAATGTGTTTGTGGACAATTAGGGTACATTTGAGGTTCCTAGCCCTGCATTTAAAGTAAGAGCAGTCAGCACACAAGTGTGTTTTTGTCTAGCCAGACTCACCTACATAAGTGTAGGCATGAATGATCAAAAAGTGTAACTAACCAGAAATAGGATTTTTCTGGAGTTGTATCTATGAGAGGAAGAAGGGAGTCAGTGAGTACACAAGCAAGAAATATGAGAATGGACTAATGAATCTAAAGATTGTTGGGGAAACATGAGCACATGAGAGGAGCAAAGAGAAGGTAATGTAAAAGGATAATGAATTGGAGGTCCCAGTAGGGTGAAAACCTCCTGGATTTGAGGTGCTAGGAGGAGTAGGCTTAAAAATAAGAGGAGGTTTGGCCACTTTAGATTTAGATTTCACCCAGCATACATACTGCTGGAAATGTGTTGGAAAGAAAAATATAATCTATGGAAAAGATGTTTCCTAGTGTTATCTATACAGCAGCCCTAACTTAGCAACAAGACAGTTGTCTAGCAACAAAGAAACAGTAAACACCACGTTACCAAGTAAAACATAATATATAAAGAAAATGAAGCAACAGTGAATAAAACGTAACAAAAACAAGTCAGACACCAAGTTGTATGCGTACCACATTGTACATGTTCATACGTATATAAATATGTGCTTACATAAACATATATTACAAATATATAAATATATCTCATCTGATTATTTGTGCTGATGTCAAGTTCTCTTATTAGATTTTAAGCGCCCCACTTCCTAAGGTTTCAGATTCTTTTTATTTACCTAAAAAGCAGGCTTCTCCTGGTAGAAGTTCAGTACATTTTACTGAATGAGTGCGTGAGTGAGTTGACTCAGGGAGTGAATTAATGGATGATGAACGAATAAATGAAGATCTATGTATACTTTCCAAATTTCAACTCTAAACCTTACATAAAATTTCTAGTACCAAGATTCTATCAAACTCTGGAATTGAATTTAACTGCCTGACCTACTGATTTAAATGTTTTAGGGTTATAAAATCATCACATAAATTAGAACCTTTGCCTATATAACCTTAAAACAGACTGTGCATCAAAAGAAAAATATTCATCGTGTGAATTAGTTTCACTTAGGGGAGAATCAATTTTCCTATCATGTGCTTTTTTTTTTTTCTAATTTTATTTTATTTTTAAACTTTACATAATTGTATTAGTTTGCCAAATATCAAAATGAATCCGCCACAGGTATACATGTGTTCCCCATCCCGAACCCTCCTCCCTCCTCCCTCCTCCCTCCCCATATCATGTGCTTTTGTTAAATACAAACTTCTGTTTATTGTGACACTTCAAAACAATGCTAAATGAATTTTATTTTTAATCCAGTGAAACATGTTTTTAAATAAAGCCTGATTCTCAAAGAGATTTCTGTGACAAGGGATATCCACATGCCAAAAAGTCATTAGTGCTGCCTTTGTTACTCACATACTTAACTGTGTGGGGAAACACAAACAATTTCCAGGCTAAGAATGAGTGTCAGACAGTGCAATGCTCGTGTGTTCTATTGGCGTGACAGCAAATGGGCAAGGGACCAGCAGGCTTTGCAACCACATTGTCCTTATTGTGTAAAACATCTACTCTGTGCTAACCTCAGTCATAATCATTGCAGAAGCTACACAGTCCAAGACAACAAAGCACTAACAGGAATTCAAAGCAAAAAATGTTAACAATTAGTCACAGCGTTCTTTGCCATACATAACACAAATTCCCCCTTCACTTACACAAACTTGCAATCAGCAAGAGGTCTTTTCAGACGATCTTTTGCAATGCATTGTATACCACTATTTGAACAAATTCCAGATGATCGCACTTCAAAAGTTATGTAATCAGAAAACAGTATTGCTCTCTAATTTGATGATATTGTTAAAACTTTGAAAAATATTTTAACATCATAAAAATGTACATCTTAAAAATCAACTGCAGTGGACTCCAAAGGAGCTACAAAATCATTCACTGAGTCGTCAGTGAGTAATGTGTTATCATTTGAAGAAAAGTTGAATGATCTTTATTGCGCTATCTCCTAAGCTAAGATAAATGTTAACCATCTACCTGTCTAAAAGCAGTAGCGCTCTCAATTTTGTTCACTCATCTAAATGTGAAGTAAGGACCTTACAAGGTCATTTGGATTCTACATTTTTTTTAAAAAAAAAGGCAAAATAGAATGCTGAATCTTTATGCGGAAAGCTTTACAAGCTTTTATTACTTAGTGTTATTGATTATACATTCTCATCCCATGCTTGCTCCCTGTCCCGAAAACAACTGTCTGTCTCTATCCCAGAGGTTGCAAATGAAGATACAAATCTTCGCTTGCAGACACATGTCTTACAGTCATATGTTGAAGAAACATGCTAGAATCAGTAAGGAAACTTTTATACTTTTCCCACATTGTCCCTTCACACCCACCCTCTGAATTTCTTTGTTTCCATTACCAGATGAAAGCCAGCTCCCACAGATTTTCTGGTCCCTTTCAGTTACAAGATGAATTTCACTGTAGAAGTCAAAATGTCCAACATCCAGTGTAATAATCAGAAATACATGGTTGTTTTCCAAATGAAGCATTTTCTAGCCTCATCTTCCCACCCCAAGTTCAGCCCTGCTTCAGGTTAGAGTTTCCTTCCTGCCCAACTCTCTAAGTCACTAGGACAGAGGAGAAAGGGAATTAGGAGGAATAGCACAGTTTTATTCAGCAGATACAACTGATTTCCTAAGTCGGTTCCTTCTAGATGTTGACTTTTACTCTGGTGTGATCCCAACACACACAGGATTTTTGGAAATTTTCCCTCTGGGTCCTCTATCTGCAGTTCCTAGGGCAGGTGATGTTTTGTCCTCTACTTGACCACTCAGGACTCCCTCTTTCATCCCCCAACTCCACCAGTTCATTCTGCACTTTCACAGCATCATCTTTTAGGGTTTTGAAGTAGCTCAGCTGGAATTCCATCACTTCCACTAGCTTTGTTCATAGTGATGCTTCCTAAGGTCTACTTGACTTCACATTCCAGGATGTCTGGCTCGAAGCAAGTGATCACACCTTCATGGTTATCCAGGTAATTCATTAAGATATTTTTTGTATAGTTTCTTTTGTGTATTCTTGCCACTTCTTCTTCATATCTTCTGCTTTTGTTAGGTCCATACTGTTTCTGTCCTTTATTGTGCCCCTCTTTGAATGAAATCTTCCCTTGGTATCTCTAATTTTCTTAAAGAGGTCTCAAGTCTTTCCACTTGAAAGAAGTGTTTTCCACTATTTCTTTGCAATGTTCAATTAGGAAGGATTTTTCATCCTTGCTCTTCACTGGAACTCTGCATTCAGATGGCTATATCTTTCCTTTCCTCCTGTGCCTTTTGCTTCTCTTTCTTTTCTCAGCTATTTATAACGCTATCCAGTGGTGCAACAAATAAATAGAAGCTGAGCTAAGAGGCTGCAGACTAAAGAGACAACAGGTATCCTCTGACTTGCCATAGTCACCATCCAACCCACATTCCTCAACAATGGCCTATGTGGGATTTGACTCAACTATGACCTACTCCTCTCTCCAATCAAATTCAATTATATCCTCCAGTTCAGTTCAGTTCAGTTGCTCAGTAATTTCTGACTCTTTGTGATGCCATGGACTGCAGCACACCAGGCTACCCTATCCATCATCAACTCCTGGAGCTTCCTCAAACTCATATCCATCGAGTCGGTGATGCCATCCAACCATCTCATCCTCTGTCATTCCCTTCTCCTGCCTTCAATCTTTCCCAGTATCAGGGTATTTTCTAAGGGGTCAGTACTTTGCATCAGGTAGCCAAAGTATTGGAACTTCCCCTTCAGCATCAGTCCTTCCAATGAGTATTTAGGACTAATTTCCTTTTGGATTGACTAGTTTGATCTCCTTGCAGTCCAAGGGACTCGAAAGAGTCTTTCCAACATGACAGTTCAGAAGCATCGATTCTTTGGTGCTCAGCTTTCTTTATAGTCCAACTCTCACATCTATACATGACTACTGGAAAAACCATAGCTTTGACTAGACAGATCTTTCTTGGCAAAGTAATGTCTCTGCTTTTTAATATGCTATCTAGGTTGGTCATAACTTTTCTTCCAAGAAGCAAGCATCTTTGATTTCATGGCTACAGTCACTATCTGCACTGATCTTGGAGCTCAAAAAAAAAAAAATAGTCAGCCACTGTTTCCACTGTTTCCCCATCTATTTGTCATGAAGAGATGGGACCAGATGCCATGATATTAGTTTTCTAAATGTTGAGCTTTAAGCCAACTTTTTCACTCTCCTCTTTCACTTTCATCAGGAGGCTCTTTAGTTCTTCTTCACTTTCTGCCATAGGGTGGTGTCATCTGCATATCTGAGGTTATTGATATTTCTCCCGGCAATCTTGATTCCAGCTTGTGCTTCTTCCAGCCCAGCATTTCTCATGATGTACTCTGCATATAAGTTAAATAAGCAGGGTGACAATATACAGCCTTGATGTACTCCTTTTCCTATTTGGAACCAGTCTGTGTTCCATGTCCAGTTCTAACTGTTGCTTCCTGACCTGCATACAGGTTTCTCAAGAGGCAGGTCAGGTGGCCTGGTATTCCCATCTCTTTCAGAATTTCCCAGTTTATTGTGATCCACACAGTCAAAGACTTTGGCATAGTCAATAAAGCAGAAATAGATGTTTTTCTGGAACTCTCTTGCTTTTTCGATGATCCAGCAGATGTTGACAATTTGATCTCTGGTTCCTCTGCCTTTTCTAAAGCCAGCTTAAACAAAATGTTGATGTTCATATCCTCCAGATTCATATTAAATCTCAAGAGGGATACTGGTATAAAAGAAAGAGTCTAATATTTAAATCTTACTCTGCAGTCCAATGTCAGCATGATTTGGTGAGTTCTCTAAACTTCTTGAGTGGCAATTTACTGCTCTCTAAATTAGGGATGGCAACTTTAACTTACAAATTTTGTGTGAAGATTTAAAAAGATTAAAATACAGTTCCTGACATACAACAGTCTTTTTCTCATCCACAAAGAAAATATTTATCTTCCATATTTTATCATGTACCACCAATTAATACAAGTTAGTTTTATCTACCCATTTAAAGACTAAGACTTTTATTTCTGTATTCCTCAAGTGGCCTACTATAATGCTCAGCATGTAATATAGGTACATGTGCTCTGTGCAATGAAAATCAAAATAAAATCTTTCATTTCAATATTACCAAATACTGCTGGGATCAAAAGCCTTAAAAGAAAACTTGCCAATTACACTGTTACTATATTTTAGATACTCATTTCATTTGGGCAAAAATTGAATGTGATTTTTATTCTTTTATAATTAAAGGTTTAAATTTTAGGAGAAGCTATGTCCCTGCCACTGTTTTTGGCTGACAAACAAGGCCACGAGACAGTTCTATTGGCTGGTCCCCATCGTTGCTCACCAGCCACTGGCTCTGCAGGTGTCTAGAGGCAGTGGGATGGTAGCACTGGTTATGGAAGCCCAGATGTAGAATCTTCCTGCCTCTGAGTCACATTCAGTTTGCCAGTCCAGTGGTGGCCCCTGACTTCCAGCCTCTCCAAACATTCCTATGATTTTGTAAACATCTATTTCCTATATCGAGTCCCCTTCTATTCCAAATGCCAGCATGGTTTCTGTCTCCTGCACTGAACCCCGTGTAATTTAATTACTTCTTTGAGAAGATCATCTCTGAGGTCACCTCTTTTTGTTACCTTACATGTTAAAAGGACTTATGGTCTTACCTCACAGGTTTTCAAGAGAATTAAAGAGAAAAAGAAAATTTGGACTAATTTTAAAAATATTGAAAAACTTTAATGCATCTCTTTTTCCTGTGGTTAATGACGTTATGTGGGCTTACTTACTTTAGGAATATCAGCTTTGATAGCAGCAGTTACTTCTGTTACTGCGGCAGCAATATCATTGACTCAACAGGTGCATACTGCCCAATATGTCGATACCATGTCTAAAAATGTTTCTTTAACTCTAGCAACACAGGAAGCTATAGATAGGAAATTAGAGATGAGAGTAGACGCCTTAAAAGAGGCAATATAACATATTGGGACTGAGTTACAGGCTTTAAAAGTGAAAATGGCTCTGTCATGCTACACTGATTACCCGTGGATATGCGTGACATCTTTAAAGGTAAATGAGACAGATTATGAATGGGAAAAAATCAAAAATCGTATCTCAGGTGTTTGGAACAGCTCTGACATTGGCCTGGACTTAGGGAAATTTCATAATCAAATACAGACCCTGGAACACTCTTGACTGGATTTTACCGCCGCTGGAGCAGCTAATGACTTTTTTCACACTTTCTCTAACTTCATTTCAGGAAAAAACATTCTGTCTAATATCCTTGGATACGTCGCTACTGGTGCTTTAATTTTGCTTCTCATAATCATTCTTCCTTGTATTGTCAGGATTCTTCAGCAGAATATTCAGAAGCTCGCAACTGAGCTGCATATGGCTGTTTTAAGAAATAAAAAAGGGGGGATTCGGGGAGCGAGCTCTGCCCCTGGCAAAGGTCATGAGGAAGGAGGCTTGGCATATGCAAAGGCGGGATCAAGCCTCAGGAGTCTCCCTGGAAATTCTCGAGCAATCTACCCCCAAAACCAGAGTCTGCCTACTTTCTGCTTTGTGCTTTCACCTACACCTCTGACTTTACGGGGGGCTGTCCCCCACTACCTCTCTCTGAAAAAAGAGTTAGCTTACAGCTCCAGTAATAATTCCTGGGTGTGACAGTGTTTCAACCTACAAACTCCCTTGGAAGTCCTCTAGCCTGCCTGAATAGGTTTTTCCGGCCACATGTGATTGCTCAGAGCCTCCAAACTGTGAGAGGCATGAGATGTTCTAAACTGTCTAAATACAGATTCCTTTGAGCAGTTAAAAAATTGATTAGAAATTGTATTGGTGAAGGGATTTTCACTTGTTGGGCCAATGTTTGCTGCTAGGTCTCCATATCCCTTACCTGCTGTGTCCCTGGCAGTGTATTGATTAATATAATTGGTGTAAATAGTAGCTTTAATGTTTGTAACCTGGGACCCTTGAGTTAATTCTTTTTCTTGTTATAGCCCACCACACCTTTGCTCTGTAGGAATGCAACTTCATCTAATGCTTTTGGAGGGTGGCGCTTGACTTATCACCTTTAGAGAAAAATAAGTTTTCTGAAGAAAGGGTCTTAAAATGTTAACAGGCCTCCGGGCCAGAAGACGATGCAAATCACCTAAGCTTTTGCATATGATAAGTTTGCAGGAAGAAAGCCTGGCTTGCTGCATGACTCTACCCCTTCCCCCATTATCCTCTATGCATAACTTAAGGTATAAAAACTACTTTGGAAAATAAAGTGCAGGCCTTGTTCACCAAAACTTGGTCTCACCATGTCGTTCTTTCTCTTACCTTCTGGCTGAATTATTCAGCCTCTTTTCTCCACTGAATTTCCTCACTGAGCTATCCTTATTCCATTACTCTTTATATCCTTAATTAAAGTTTAATTAAGCAGTTGTTTCCTGATCCTCGCCAACTCCGTCCCCGCTTCGAATTCCCTGGATCCACCGGGGCTGGACCCCGGCAATGTTACATATTTCTTTATTAGGATTTTTATTAGGTAAATATGTACATATTCAAAATTGAAGAGTTATATGTTTATTTCCTAGAGAAATTTGTACAACTCAAAGGCTTTTTCTTTGGTGTCATTTAATTAGCCTTTTCAGCCTTACTTCCATTTAGATTCATTTATTTAGAGACATTGAAATAAGAAACATTTAGAATGTGAAACATGAACATATACACATTTAAGTAAGATTTAGTTACTAAACAGAAAATTTATCATTTTTTTAACAAATATATACATACTTAATAAGTTGTTAATACTCATATATAGTAAGATACTTTATTGATAATGCTCATCTTTAATAATGTAAATCAGATGCTAACCTCCAGTTTGGGAATGGTTTACTGAATAACTTGATTAAATTGGCATTTAACTGGATTTTTATGGAGAGTCATAAAGAATAGATATCCTGAATTTATCTTAAATAAACTTAAAATTATGAAATCGTTTTTTTAAACTTTTTATTTTGTATTTGCTTAACAATGTTGTGATAGTTTCAGGTGAACAGCAAAGGGACCCAGTCAAACATATATATCTCTTTTTACTCATGCTAATTGAACATGCATTTATCATTGCTAACTCTTAAAACTCCACTATCATGACTGTAAAGACATAAAGACACTGCAAATTTCCCATAATTACAAAGTGGGAAAAAACAAGCAGAACACAAGAGAATCAACTCATTTTTTGGAAACTTGGAAAGGAAACAGGAGAGTGGAAATCATAGCAAAGAACATCAGCTAGAAACAAATGTTTCATGCTAAGAACCATGAAAGATGCAGGAATTGGAGGCACCAGATTGCAAAAGTCAGAGAATTAGAGTAGGACTGAAAGTAGGGTTTTCCTCATTTTCCTCCTTAATATCTGGCAACTACCTGCCCCCTTCACATCACTATGGATCACTATAGAAGATAGATGTTTATCTAGTTAGATGTTTATCTTCTAGTGACGTTAAGCCACCAAGATGAGAGAGGTGAGCTTCTATAGTGTAAAAAAGGAAACTAAGTTTAAAACTACATAATGAAATTTATGACCCCAACTCTTAGTCCTAGAATAAGGACAACAAGGTTTTAACATTTTAAGACTGGTGATTAGACTATCTTCCATGATTACAGGCATTTTGTAATCATCCAAGTAGCTGAGCACTTCACATCCTATTATGAAGCCCACATGTCAACAAACAGTATCCACTCGCATGAAATGAGCATCAGTTAGCTTTTCAGTGTCTCCCTTTTACAAGTGAGCAGACAGTCAAGAATCACCAGACCTTTAAGAAGAGTCTTTAACATTTAAGAAACTGAAACAAACACACAGAAAACAGCAACTTGGTGGAATCTATTCAAATAGAAGAAGAAAAACATTAATCAACAAAAATGAATTTCAGAGCCATAAGAAGTGTTATTAAATGTATTAATATTTTAAAATGGAATGCTACAGATAGAAATCCATTAAAATAAGAATGAGATCAGGTCTTGGAAAGTATCAGAGATATTAAAAGATAAGCATTAAAGTTTTAATTTTTTTAAAAAAAGTAAAAATGACTATATGGTCAAAATAACTGTGGTGGTGAACATGCTGTTAGTATATATAGAAGTTGAAATATAACGTGCACATACATGAAAGTTGTTATCAACCGATGTTGCCTCAATAAATAAAAAGTAAAAAGCAAAAATGGATAAGAAGAGAATAAACTTAAGAAAATTTGGGGCTTAATGCAGAAGGAAAAACATATAAATCCCAGAAAGATTAAATGAAGGAAATGGCAAGAAGAAAATAATCAAATTTTTTAAAAAATGAAGAAATTTTCCCCAAACTGAAGGGCGTTTCCAGACTGAGGAGGGTTCAGGATGGGGAACATGTGTATATCTGTGGCAGATTCATGTTGATATATGGCAAAACCAATACAATATTGTAAAGTTAAAAATAAAATAACAATAAAAAATTTTTTTTCCATTATAAAATTCTCACACCAATGTTATTATCATGGAATTTCTGAAGAAAAGGGAATAAAAACAAAGTCCTGGCTTATGGAGGTTGGGCAGAATATCACAGAAAAATATCAGGGCTAAATGGCGTCAGACTTCTTAGTAGCAATACTAAAAGTTAAAATACAATGAAGCAATCTTTTCAAAATTCTGAGAAAAAATTATTTTAACTTATTGTTTCAGAGCCAATCAAGTTGTAGAAAAATAAAAGAAAAAGTATATTTTCGTATGTCAATGTACTTTAAGAGAGTGTGTTTCTCAAGTGCCCTATTGCAGGAAGCTCACACCCTAAAGGAATAAACCAAGAAAGAATGAGACCCAAGAAATAACAGATCCAACTCCTGAGGGTGTTGATGGTATTTCCCAGAATGAAGGCAATGGGAAGTCTCAGGGGAGAGCTGTGCCTTGGGCATGGAAATCTCCAGAAGGAGCTGGGACAAAGACTCAAAGGGCAATGTCTCCAAGGAAAAGAGTGGGACAGAAAAAGCACATGGTGTGCTTGGAAATGTGGGAAATATATTGAAGAGTGTCTTACAACTTTTTTGACGATTCTGGAAAGAAATAGTGATAGGTATATAGTAATCAAAGTTAGTGAAAAGTGAAAGTGAAAGTCGCTCAGTCATGTCCGACCATTTGGAATTCCATGAACTATACAGTCCATGGAATTCTCCAGGCCAGAATACTGGAGTGAGTAGCCTTCCCCTTCTCCACGGGATCTTCCCAACCCAGGGATTGAACCCAGGTCTCCAGCATTGCAGGTGGATTTTTTACCAGCTGAGCCAGAAGAGAAGCCCAAGGTCAATAAATTAGCAATTAAAATGAAATAGTTACTAATTTCAGGGAAAAAAACAAAGGGCTATTTCTACAAGAAATATATCCATATTTCATTTCTTGGATTGGAAGTGAAGACAATTCAGTCATATACTATAAGCACCAAATAATGATTCACTGGAATGGTAATAGAACTGCAGTAGATAAATGAGGGGTGAGTAAGTAAGTGGGGAGTGGTTAGAACTTGGTCTAAGAGTGCTACATTGTCATCCATTGCTATATGAAGTCAAATAATGTTCAAAATAGATAAATCAAGGAACAACTATGTAAAATTGGTATTTTAAACTATAGACAACTTATAGGAAGAAAGAATTAAAAAATGAAAGTTGATGTCTTAGGAAGACGACCCAGGTAGAATCAAGGGGTGGGAAAGTAAACTTGTTTCCTTGTCTTACAGTACTACTTTAATACTTTAATAAAAATGAGAATTAATTTCTGAAAGTAAAAGTGTTATACAATGTACAGGATTAGTACCAAGGAGCCAAGTTTACATTTCTCTAAAGACCCAGCCAAAACACGTGACTGGCATTTTCAGACATTCAAGTACAGCTTTGATGGCAAATAAACAAGGAGTCAAGTAGTTTCAGATCATATTCATGCCAACCCTCAAAGGGAGGAAAATCAGGAGGGAAGATCTCCATGAACTGGAGAAAGAAATAGCATTACCTATGGGGACATCTCAACAAAGGTCTAAGAATTATAAGAATTATTTTGGGGTAAGCAACCTGGTACCAAATTTCAAATAAGATCAACCGTCAAATGCCAAACAGAAAATACAGCAACCATTTTAGAAGAATAATTTTCAAATATTCACAGAACTCACATATGATTATCCTCAAATTAATTTATTTCACAAAAACAGAAGATTCAATTTACTGGGAAGAGTAAACATAAAGTCTATCTACAAGTGATCTTTACCTTTAAGTCTTATAACTGTTTAATGTCATGACCTACCAAATTCTATATATAGTGACATCATAACAAAAATTAAGCCAGTGGGTAGGATTCAGTGCTTTCACTGCTAGGACCTGAACCCGTCAATCCCTAGTCGGGAAACTAAGATCCCTCAAGCTGCATGGTGTGGTCAAAAATAAATAAATAAATATCAAAAGAAACGACAACATTTAATTCACTTTACACTTGATCAGCTTAATATTAAATATAGTTACTAAGTGGAAGTTGCATTTATACCAGAGTACATAATTAAATATCATTATTTTGTGTGAATATGTGTGTATTTATGTGACTGTTTTATTATAAAATTTCAACCAAGCAAATTTCACTCTTGCTAATAAAATCATTAAAAGAAGAGACAAGCAGTTGCTTAGCATGTATAGACTCACAACTTGATTTGGTCCTCAAGCAGGAATTTAAAGTCTGAATTATTTAGGTTACCTAAGCCACCATCAACATAAAGAGGAACAACAACCCTTATGTAGTGAAACAACCTCCATATCCTATGGTTAAAACCATACTTCACAGCAGTCCTACATTTCATGTTCAGCCTGTTTTACTGATACATACATTAAAATTCACCATCTACCACCAAGAACACCATAAACAGTAAAATGTCAGTCACTGGAGCAAGGTGAAGGGAAAACCCTATTATATGTTCTCATGACACGGTGAAAAGCTCAAGTGTAAAAGGGAATTGAACCTCCTTGACAAAATGCACTCTCATTAACTTCTGGAGCCAATTTATATTGTATAAGCAATATTTAAAAGGCTGTTGTCAAGGAAAAGCATCCTAAAATTAGATCTGACAGCTTTGTTTTCTTTGCAGGAATGGTCACACTTCTAACCGCCTCTTCTGTTTTGAAGAGAAAGCCTAGTAACAAAATGTAAAGGAGCTCAGAGCAGAATTTTATAAAGAGGGGGAAAATAAAATCACCTACCATAGATTCATTTCACAAATTGTATTTCTTGTATAGGCTTGTCTGCGCATAATATGTGTTTATTATATCAGTTTGTGTCTTTGAGAAGAGAGAAAGGTCACTGATTCTAGCATCTCATTCCAGAAATTCATTATTTCTGTCTCTACAGCCAATCTCCTGACCTTATCCACTTTTCCACTGGCCACCACTCTGCCCATGCTCTCATGCTTCCCCTTACCTTTAACCTTAAAGAGGCCCTCAGCCCCAGTTTCCCCTTTTTCATCCATTGCATTTACATCTTCTGACAAAATAGTGACTCTGCAAACCCCATTCTACCTCTGCTCTGACCCTCCATAGAAGCAGGAATAAAAGGAAACAGGATGTAGACTGATGTCACTTTAAATAGACCCTTAAAGTGGATGCGCAGCTCTGCCCATCAATTCCACCTTAGTCACACTCCTTTCTGAGGTGATTGTCTCACATGTTCTCCTCAAATCTCCACTCCTTTCTCCCCTTCTCAGTCTCTGCAAATAGCCTCTTATTTCACTTCCATGAGGAAATAAAAGTAACCAGGAGGGACCATCACCATGTTTATACCCACCTACTTGCAAGTGTTCCCAAACATTCTGCCTTCCTTCCTGTTGCCATGGATGGTCAGCCTTGCTCTTAGATCCAGTCTCTCTGCTTAAGCAGTCCTTACCTCTCAACTACTCAAGGAGCTGTAGATCTCTCTCTCTCTCTCCTTCTCTGCACTGATTCGTCACTCTCTACAAAATCATTTCTATCATCATTCCCATCAGAATCCTCTAACAGCATCTCTATATTTTATAAACTTCTTTACCCTTAACCACCCCCACTATCACCCTACCTTTATGCTCTCCTTTACAGAAAATTCTTTGAAGTGTTAGCTGTTCATGCTGCCCCCACTTCTTTACCTCATCTTCCCTTCCACCCAGTCCTGTTAGAATTTTGTCCATTCACATCATTGAGAGGGTTTTGCCAAAGTAGCCAAAGACCTTACAACACAAAAGCCAATAGTCAAGGCACAGTTCATGCTGCGTGACCCCTCAGCAATGTTTGACAAAACACTGACTTTCTTAAAAGTCTTCTCTTGGCTTCCAAGATGCCACAGCACAATGGCTACTCCTTGGTGTCTTTTTTACTGTCTCCTTTCCCAACCTTTAATTATTGGGGTGCCTGAGGGCTCAATCTTTGATTCTCTTCTCACTTATACCAATTTTAACTCCACAGATGATCTCATTTAGCTCCATGACTTTATATCCATATACTGATGTCTCCCAAATTTATATCTTCATCCCTGACCTCTAATTTTCCCAGCTGTCTATTTATTTGCAAGACTATTTGAATGTCTGATAGGCATCTGAAAATTTATGGTTCCAAAAGAACTTTTTGTCTTCACCACCAACTTCCTCATCTGGGGAAATGTAACAGGTTAATAATAACCCCTTATCCATAGCTATGAAAAATCCTAAAATCAGACATTCTTATTTGGCAGTAAAGTCTGATCTGATCTGAACTTATGTGGCAGCAAAATCTGAACTGATCGCAGATGATTTTTGTCTTTATTAAGTGAATATTTACGTGTTTTGTTGCAGAAGTATTCATTGGCAGGTACCCTGGATTCCACTGGGAATATTCAGTAATTTTTGGAATAGGCATCTTATTACCATTTTAAAATCTGAAAAGTTATAAATTCAGGTCACATTTTGGTCCAAGGATTTCAGACAAGGGACCACAGACCCAGTTGATCAGGATCACATACACATGCACACATACAAAATAAGGCATTATATCTCATTCTTTTCAAACCTTACATTCCCAATCCAAATTGCTGTGAATCCTACCAGCTTGAAACTTAAACATGTCCTAAATCTGAATATTTCTTACCAATTCTATAAGTACCAGTGTTACCAAAGCTACCAACTGAACAATTGCCATAACCTCTTAACATTTCCTATTTCTAATCTTGTTCTTCCCTGCCTTCCCCCTCTTCAGTGTTAGTTTCCACAAAATGACCAGAGAAGTCTTCTTAAAACCTAAGTCAAACACTCTACTCCACTGCTTCAAAGCTCCAAAGTCTCTCTACCAGGCTCAGAATAAAATTCTAATTTATTATCATGACCTGTTGGGTTTTAGATGATCTGGCATCTCGCTTTCTCTCCACACACAATTCTTCCTCTCTTTTCCTCACACTGTGATCCAAGATCCTCTTGGTCCTGTTTTTCCTCAGCATGCCACATGCACCCCATCATGGAGACTATGCCCTCAGTTCCCTCTCTCTAGGACCCCATCACTTCAGGTCTTGGCATAGCTCACTTCTCACTTTACTAAGGGCCCTCTTCACAAGTCAGTGTCATGGAAGCCCTTCCATGAGCACTCTTCTGAAATTGCCACATTTGAACCTCCCAGATACACTGCCATTTTATTCTATTTGCTTTTATTAAAATTACATTGCATGTTTTTTGTTTGCTTCTCTATCAGCCATCCTTACCATCAAAATATAATTAATTCCATGCAGGTACAGATCATGACTGTATGGTTTATCCTTGTATCCCTGGTGCCTAGAATGATGCTGGAGCTCTCTGTGTGCCCAATGATGAATAGTCATTGAATGAACAAATGATTAAATTTTATTAACAAGTCATCTGAATTGGGCAAGTTGAATAATACTAGTTCTACTTTACAAAGTACTTCAATATCTTTACAAATGTCAGTATAGTCCTGATGAACTTCTGCTACAACTTTATTTCTTACTCTCATTCTTAAGATAGTTCTAATCGGTGACTAAGATCACCATAGTTTGACTCACACTGTGTAAATTAGTGTTTACTTTGATACCCATAAGACATATACTTAACAAAACAATTTGAGTTTATCAAGGAGAGTTTTTTCTTAATTCCCTCTTTCTAAACTTAAACATTCCCTCTTTCTAGTGAACTAAGATTACTCGGCAAGCTGTTTCTAATTTCAAAGTGCTCTAAAGTAATTTCATGTTATTTCTTATTTTCCATGTCCTGTAACTATCAATGGATCAACCAACTTATCTAATAAGAGAATGTGATGTTATGTTAATTTATTATAGATACAAATTAAAGAACTATTAGAATAATGGTAAACAAAATAATTTTTAGCATTTTATTTAATCATTTTTTTATTTAGAAAACGAAAACCATTTTGGTAACAAATCAAAAATGTTATAATACCTTAGGTAAAACAGAGGGAAAGTATATATAATAAGGTCATTTGGGGTCTAATGCCAGTTATAGTTTAATTCTTTAAACTGTATACTACTATTTTGGTTGTGAATTTCATTTTGGAACATTCTCACTCAGTAAGTATAGATTTTTCTTTAATTCATGGTAGAAGGGTTTCCTCTCAGAGGCATCTTTTGATACACATTTTGCAAATATTTCCCCTGAATTGAAATATGATTCACATGACAGCATGAAGTCAGAGGACACAAATATTAAATGACAGCTTGAAAATTATGACTTTAGTTGAAGCCTTGTCACACACCTTGGACTTGAATGTCTGGTAAAAATAAACCTCAAGCACTGTTAAAATTGTTCAGTCAAATTGTGACATTTTAAGACTTCTTTTGCAAAGTCTGTCTTTGAGGAACTGTGCAAAGAGGATTAGTTTGTCTTCTCCAACTCAGTAGCAGACAAACAGCTACAGCCCAGAAGCCAACATAAAGTATTTAAGCTGATCTCCTCCAAATTCGGTTAGCTTATCACCTTTTGTCTGACTCATTAGTTTGGAAATTCTGGCAGGAAACTAACTCTCATGGGATACACAGTAGTCTTCACTCGTCAAGAATTCTCTGGGCTACAGGGCCATGTCAACTCAGAATATTCCCTAATTACTGAAAGATATTCTCAGTACAATCCCAACAGTTCAACTACATAACGAACAGAAATTTGAGTTTTCCAAGGATATGAGTTGTATAGAACTTAGGAAATCAGAATTTTGGAGTAGGAAGCTCACTCAATGTTTAATCTGCTCTGCCTCTACCCATCATACAATTCTTAGGGTCAACTTTTATCTCAATCTATATTTGGCAGAGGAATGGGCAAAAACAAACCCACTGTCTCATACATAGGTGTGCCACAAAGGCGATTTACAACTGCAGATTCTTATTTTGTGCCAGACACAGGTTATGGGCACTTTAACTGCATTATTTTATCCCTCATGACCATCTCACTGGCCCTCAAAGTCAAATTCCTTGGGGGATCTCAGTCCCTTTGCTGGATCCCTGGACTGGAAAATCTATTGTGGGCCCTAGGACTTTCACAACAGTGTGAGAACTTCTTTGGTATTTCTTCAATTTGTGGGTCATCTGCAGTCTGTGGGTCAGCTTTATGGTGGGGCTGATGGCAACCTCCTCCAAAAGGACTATGCCACATGCTGCACCTCCCAGGTCTGCTGCAGCCAGAGCCCCTGTCCCTGGGGCAGGCCACTGCAACCCTGCCTCTGCAGGAGACACCCAAACACTCAAAGGCAGATCTGGCTCAGTCTCTTATGGGGGTCAGTACTCCTTTCCCTGGGTCCCAGGGTGCACAAGCTTTTGTTTATGCCCTCCCAGCATCTCTGGTGAGTATGAAGTTTGAGTCCAAACATAATTTTGCCTTTCCTATCATCTTTAATAACCTGTTGATGGTTGTTCTGCAGCTAGCTGCGATTTTGGTGTCCTTGCAGAAGATGAGCACACATCCTTCTACCCACCATCTTAGCAGAAATTTGATTTTGAAGGCTAGTGGGAATTGACTACAGAACTCCCATAGGACTGGGGAAACAGACTTTTGAAGGGCACAAGAGTCTGTTTCAGAGGTCTGGAGGAAGCGTGGGTCTACAGTGGCCTGCTGCTGCATCAGGAGCATTGACTCTAACAGTCCAGGGAAACAAGACCATAGTGTGGCCTCAGGCCAAATTACAGGGAGTGAACACAGCCCCACCCATCAGCAGAAAATGGATTAAACATTTACTGAGCATCACCCGCCCACCATAGCAAGATGCAGGACCCAGTTTCCCCCACAGGCAGTGCCCCCCATCAGGAAGCTTGCACAAGCATTTTATACTCATCCACCAAAGGGACGACAGTATGAAAACCACAATCATGGAAAACTAACCAAACTGGACGATATGGACTACAGCCTTGCATAACTCAATGAAACTACGAGCCATGCTGTGTAGGGCCACCCAAGATGGATGGGTCATGGTGGAGAGTTCTAACAAAACGTGGTCCACTGGAGAAGGGAATGGCAAACCACTTCAGCATTCTTGCCTTGAGATTCCCACAAACAGTACAAAAAGGCAAAAAGACATGACACTGAAAGATGAATGCCCCAGGTCGGCAGGTGCCCAATATGCTATTGGAGAAGACCAGAGAAATAGCTCAAGAAGGAATGAAGAGCCTGAGCCAAGGTGGAAACAATGCCCAGTTGTGGCTGGGTCAGGTGGTGAAAGTAAAGTCTAAAGTTATAAAGAATGATATTGCATAGGAACCTGGAATGTTAGGTTCATGAATCAAGGTAATTCAGAAGTGGTCTAATTACCATGGCAAGAGTGAACAACGACATTTAGAAATAAGTGAACTAAATGGACTGGAATGGGCGAATTTAATTCAGATGACCATTATATCTAGTACTGTGGGCAAGAATCCCTTAGGAAAAATGGAGTAGCCCTCATAGTCAACAAAAAAGTCTGAAATTCAGTACTTGAGTGCAATCTCAAAAATGACAAAATGATCCCTGATTGTTTCCAAGGCAAATCATTTAATCCAAGTCTATACCCCAACCACTAATGTAGAAGAAGCTGAAGTTGAATGTTCTGTGAAGACCTACAAGATCTTCTAGAACTAATACCAAAAATAGATGTCCTTTTCATCATAGAGGACTGGAATGAAAAAGCAGGAAGTCAAGAGATAACTGGAGTAACAAGCAAATTTGGCCTTGGAGTACAAAATGAAGCAGGGCAGAGGCTAGCAGAGTTTTACCAAGAAAACGTACTAGTCGTGGAAAACACTCTCTTCCAACAACACAAGAGACGATTCTACACATTGACATCACCCAGATGGTCAATATCAAAATCACATTGATTATATTATTTGCAGCGGAAGATGGAGAAGCAGTATACAGTCAGCAAAAACAAGACCAGGAGCTGACTGTGGCTCAGATCATGAACTCCTTATTGCCAAATTCAGATCTAAACTGAAGAAAGTAGGGAAAACCACTAGGCCATTCAGGTGTGACCTAAATCAAACCCCTTATGATTATACAGTGGAAGTGACAATAGATTCAAGTGATTAGATCTGATAGAGTGCCTGAAGAACTATGGATAGAGGATCACAACATTGAACAGTAGGTGCTGATCAAAATCATCCCCAAGAAAAAGAAGAGCAAAGAGGCAAAATAGTTGTTTGAGGAGGCCTTACAAATAGTTGAGAAAAGAAGAGAAATGAAAGGAAAAGGAGAAAAGGAAAGATATATCCATCAGAATGCAGAGTTTCAAAGAATAGCAAGGAGAGATAAGAAAGCCTTCCTAAGTGATCAACACAAAGAAACAGAGGGAAACAATGGAATGGGAAAGACTAGAGACCTCTTCAAGAAAATTAGAGATACCAAGGGAACATTTCATGCAAAGATGGGCACAATAAATGGCAGAAACAGTATGGATCTAACAGAAGCAGAAGATATGAAAAAGAGGTGGCAAGAATACACAGAAGAACTATACAAAAAGGCCCTAAGGATGCAGATATCCATGATGGTATAATCACTCACCTAGAGCCAGACATCCTGGAGTGCAAAGTCAAGTGAGCCTTAGGAAGTATCACTATGAACAAAGCTAGTGGAAGTGATGGAATTCCAGCTGGTTATTTCAAATCCTAAATGATGAAGTGGTTAAAGTGCTGCACTCAATATTCAGCAAATTTGGGAAATTCAACAATGACCACATGACTGGAAAAGGTCAGTTTTCATTCCAATTCCAAAGAAAGGCAATGCCAAAGAATGTTCAAATTACCACACAATGGCACCCATTTCACACGCCAGCGAAGTAATGCTCAAAATTCTTCAACCTAGGCTTCAAGAGTACGTGAACTGAGAATTTCCAGATGTTCAAGCTGGATTTAGAAAAAGCAGAGGAAGCAGAGATCAAATTGCCAACATTTGTTGGGTCATAGAAAAAACAAGGAAATATCAGAAGAAAATCTACTTCTGCTTCATTGACTACATTAAAGCCTTTTTGACTGCATGGATCACTACAAACTGTGGAAAATTCTTAAAGATTTGAGAATACCAGACTACCTTACTTGACTCCTGAGAAACCTGTATGCAGGTCAAGAAGCAATAATTAGAACTGGATATGGAATAATGGACTGGTTCCAAATTGGGAAAGGAGTAGGTCAAGGCTGTATATTGTCACCCTGCTTATTTAACTTATATGCAGAGTACATCATATGAAAAACCAGGCTGGATAAAGCACAAGCTATAATCAAGATTGTAAGGAGAAATACCAATAAACTCAGATATGAAGATGACACCACCCTCATGGCAGAAAGCAAAGATTAACTAAAGAGCCTCTTGATGAAAGTGAAAGAGGAGAGTAAAAAAGCTGGCTTAAAACTCAACATTAAAAAAAAAAAAAAAAAAGATCATGGCATCTAGTCCCATCACTTCATGGCAAATAGATGGGGAGGTTTGAAATAGTGTCAGACTTTATTTTTGGGGGCTCCAAAATCACTGCAGATGGTGACTGCAGCCATAAAATTAAAAGATGCTTGCTGCTTGGAAGACAAGCTATGATCAACCTAGACAGCATGTTAAAAAGCAAAGACATTACGTTGCCAACAAAGGTCCATATAGTCAAAGCTACGGTTTTTCCAGTAGTCATCTATGGATGTAAGAGGTGGAGCATCAAAGAACTGACGTTTTGAACTGTGGTGTTGGAGAAGACTCTTGAAAGTCCCTTGGACTGCAAGGAGATTAAACCAGTAATCCTATAGGAAATCAATGCTGAATATTTATTGGAAGAATTGAAGCTGAAGTTGAAGCTCCAATACTTTGGTCACCTAATGCAAAGAGACGATTTATTAGAAAAGACCCTGATTCTGGGAAAGATTGAAATCAGGAGGAGAAGGGGACAACAGAGGACAAGATTGTTGGAGGGCTTCATTGACTCAAGGGACTTTAGCTTGAGCAAACTCTGGGAGAGAGTGAAGGACAAGGAAGCCTGGCCTGCTGCAGTCCATGAGGTTGCAAAGAGTCGGATATTACTGAGAGACTGAACAGCCACAATATGACCACCCTCTGAGATTCTAAATACTGTATTATAAGGCTTATCTTTTGGTTTTGGTTTTCATGTAATCTCATCTGCAATAATCTCTACCAATCCATCAAACCTTCTTGACCTTCCAGCCTGAATTAATGTTGCTGCTAAACAATACAGTCCTACCAATGAACACCCAGGACTGCTCTCCTTTAGGAGGGACTGGCTGGATATCCTTGCTGTCCAAGGGACTCTCAAGAGTCTTCTCTAACACCACAGTTCAAAAGCATCAATTCTTTGGCACTCAGCTTTCTTTATAGTCCAACTCTCACATCCATATATGTTCATTGGTAGGACTGATTTTGAAGCTGCAACTCTAATACTTTGGCCACCTGATGCGAAGAGCTGACTCTTCAGAGGGACAAGGGAGGATAAGATGGTTGGATGGCATCACTGACTCAACGGACATAGGTATGGATGGACTCCCGGAGTTGGTGATGGACAGGGAGGCCTGGCGTGCTGCGGTTCATGAGGTCACAAAGAGTCAGACACAACTGAGCGACTGAACTGAACTGAAACAATACAGCTTTACTAGCTGAAGTTGTTATAAATTGCCCAATTATTGGTTTTGTTATTATGAAACAGTTTTTTAAGTTCTTACTTTATGTAATTTTCTATTCTAATGTACTGAGAATACAATACTAAACAGATGCCAAATGGATACTATCTCTCCCCTCTTGTTACCTCTTGGGAAGTTGGAAGGGTTACCAGGAAGGCAGAAAATCCTTCTGAGCCACAAGGGAAGCCCCCAGTAATAATGCATGAAGTACAATTAGAGTACCTAGACGGGTCATCTTATCTAGTCTCACATAGTCTTGAATGTTTTTTCATGGATTTTAGTGATATTCTGATTAGGCTTCAATTTTCTCACCTGGTCTTTCAGAAATCCAGCTTTAACTTAGGTACAGTCTCCCAAAGATACCTCCTCTTTACAGCCTATAGTTCCTTTTCACTCCATTTAAATTTAGTCTTTTCTCCACAAATCCCTTTTCCTATTTTTTGAGTGAAAGATTTAGCTTCTCTTCAACAGTAAGACTCTGGTTTATAGAAGTTAAAGATTTCTGTTTTATAGAAATTTAAGCTTGCTACTCTACCTAGAAATTCTAGGTATTCTGTTTTTCTACTTTTAAAATTAAAGGAATCAACTAAGATTTTAATTCATGGGAAAATTGGTGGAGACTAGTACTCTTGCCGGAGAAGGCAATGGCACCCCACTCCAGTACTCTTACCTGGAAAATCCAATGGATGGAGGAACCTGGTGGGCTGTAGTCCATGGGGTTGCAAAGAGTCAGACACGACTGAGTGACTTCACTCTCACTTTTCACTTTCAGGCATTGGAGAAAGAAATGGCAACCCACTCCGGTGTTCTTGCCTGGAGAATCCCAGGGATAGGGGAGCCTGGTGGGTTGCTGTCTATGGAGTCGCACAGAGTTGGACATGACTGAAGCGACTTAGCAGCAGCAGCAGCAGTAATAGCATAACTGATGTTATTTGTCATGGGCTTGCTTCCCTGGTAGCTCAGTGGTAAAAAATCCACCTGCCTGTACAAGAGACACAGGTTCGACCCCTTGTTGGGAAGATCCCTTAGAGCTGGATATGGCAACTCACTCCAGTATTCTTGTCTGGGAAATCTCATGGACAGAGGAACCTGGAGGGCTATAGTCTATGGAGTCGCAAAAGAGTCAAACACAACTTAGTAACTCAACAACAACAACAAATGTTTTTGTCAGTTTTAAACAGACAACTAGTTTATACAAAACTAAAAATTATAAAGACAAAATAACTTTCAGACCCCAAAATAAAGTGTATTTCTTTTACATAATCAAACCAATTGCTTAAGTAACAAAGAGAGAGGAAAGGAAAATAAGAATTCAATCAGCTTGCTTTCTTATCAACTCTATATCATAAGAAAAGATAAGTGATGAAAGACAATAAAAGTTGAATAAGAATAAAAAAGGGGGGAAAAGTTGTACAGAACTGAAAATTAATTGGGCAAAAAAACTTAGAATGTCATTTTATGGTGTTTGGCTATGCACTGCCTGTTCACAAAATACAGGAACCAAATAAGCAACCATTTCACAGATTTGACTTTCTCAGATGAACTCATTAAAAATTAGCTAAGCCTAACCAATGTAGCTAAGTGACCAGACTCCAAATCAGCTCTTGGCTGCTGTATTATTCGTACACTACTGATCTGGTTTCCACAATTTACTACCTCTACTGCTTTATTTCCTCCTCTCCTTTTTTTCCTATCATTTTTAGCTCAGTCAAAAATTAGCAAATGTTTCAGAGATTATGAATATAAAAATTCAGGTCACTATTTTCTTACCCTCTCCTACATCTGGAAAGATAATCTTATAATGGAATGATTCAGATAATAGAAGAAATATTCTGGTAGGGAAGAACAAAATGCAAAATCACTTTCTCCTTTTTCTTTGTGGTTGCAAGGAAAAGGACTAGAAGAGTGGGAACTGGGCCTTCCCATGCCCTGCCTGACCTGTTGTCAGGGCAACAGGATGTGTGGGGAGCCCTGGCGTTCCCAGTGCCTGTTGCCAGGGTAACAGGATATGAACCATCTTCTCTTATGAAACTATTCAGTTTCTCTGCCATATTCTATGTTTCTCTTTTATTTGGTGGAAAATTATATTTGTTCAAAGAAATCTAAGAGCCATACAACTTGAATGCACAGGCTACTGAGTGATTATGTATTGGAAGAAATACTGTGTGTATGAGTATCATGGATGTTTTTACTGGTGAAAATAGCATGGAAGAGAATTTTATTGGAATGACTTTCTGAAAATAGGGACTTCCATTTTTATTTTTATAATCTCTGAAATATTTCCCAATTTTTGATTGGGTAAAAGAAATGAATGATAGGAGATGATGAAAGAGGAAAAAGTTAGCAGGAAAAAACTAGAAGCCAGAGAAGTATATAAAAAAATTAGAGGCTAAGAGTTTGATTTTAGTTGTATATCAGTTGATGCCTATACACATCAACTGGGGTGGGGCGGTCTATGTATGTGTATGACAAACCATCTTGCAACTTAGTAGCTGAAAACAATAAACATTTACTATTTTGTCATGATTTTGAGGAAGCTGGATAATCTGGGAAGATCTCAGTCACACATCTGATCGCTGATGGTCTGTTGGGTCTAGAGGAGCCTCAGCTGGAAATGGCTCATATCTGTGCCACATGCTTATTCTCCAATAGGCTTAACCAGGCTTCTTCCTAGAGTTCCAAAGAGCAACATGACAGAGTAAACCCCAAAACATAAGCCCTTCCCAAGCCTTTGTTTGTATCTCATTTGCTAACATCCCATTGGCCAAAGCAAGTCAGCCAATACACAAGCTCAGGGTCAGTATGGGAGGGATAATCCTAGAGTGGATGCAGGAAGTAATGAACAAACTAGACCATATTGTAATAGTTAATAACAGCATGAAAGAATTCCTGGAAAATAGAGAGCTCTTTGGAAAACTTGACATGTTAAAGCAGAGATGTGCTGGGGGATGAAATATCAAGAGGGTCACACAAATAAAGATACTTTTGCATATTGGAACCACCAGGAGGTACCAAAGATTTAGAGAATTTTTAGATTTCAAAAGAGCTCCTTAACCCACCTAGTAACCATTTCCAAATATGCTCTAAGAAACAATGAGGGAAATACTTATATGCCTTTATCTATGGGTAATAAAGAAGAATAAACTCCACTTAGGTGATTTTTCTAAAATAAACAAAGGAGAAATGCTCACTTTAAAAAAGAACCGTATCATGTGCTTAAAATCCTTTATAATACGGAAAGAAGAGAAAGCATAGCAAAAATAAAATATTTAGTGTTAATCATTAGAACTCCTGGCTTTATTATCATTGGTAAATAAAAATCTTCTGAGACAGACCTCCTGATGTTTCTACTGTGCACGGTTATCTTTCTCTGTTGTTTGGCTTGCTAAAGGCCAAATAAATTAGAATAATTTTGTAAGAGTCCAAGCTCGAAAAGGGCAATAGAGTTTAGGAAAGGTCAAATTCCTTTTGAAATTCTAGCTAGGATCATTGTTTAAATAATTTAATTAAAGGGATAATGGTGGTACATACCCTAGAAAAGGAGAGAAATAGAACTGGGGAGTTTCCAACATCTAAAGCATATGCCAAGTGATAACTCCCCTTAGTATTCATCTTTGAGTATTCAGAATTAGGCAAACAGATGGCAGGATTGTGGAAAAATCAAAATAAGAGAGCAGTTTTTAACTCCTGAAATGTCAGGTTTTATAGTGAGTCTCAAATGTTAAATGGAATTATCTAAGTCAGTATTAAATGAAACAGGTATGGACCTAGGTAGCTTGTTCACCTCCTACTAATAGAGGAATGTTAGTCAGGTTATTTAATGTCTTTGAGGCTCAGTCTTCTCATCAGAAAAACAGGATAATTTGAACCATGTAAATCTGAACTATATAGATCAAAAGAAAAATATTTTAGAAGGAATAAAGCACAAAAGAATTATAAAGTGTGATTGTTACTATGATTCACTTATAAGGTGATTTTTAAGTAGTTTTTTCTTGGCTTGCTCCAAATGAAGTTTATTTTTAACCAAGTCTTAGAAAGTCCAATTTTAAATGAATTAAAGCCATCATACTGTTGCTTTTCTAATAAGGAGTCTATTGTGATTTTCTCCCAATTTATCAAGGACCTGATTCATATACAAAATTCCAAGAACCTTCTAATGCTCCATGATTATGTAGAGTTTAATTAAGGCGGATTTCTGTTTTGCTGCCCTGTAGACAATGGCACTTAGAGATTTTACTACTTTTTCATGACTCATTATGAACTTTCTTTGAATAGCTATAAATATGAAAATTTTACCCACAAGAAACTATTTGCTTTGAGCATTTTGGGGGTCTGTTTAATAAAATTTTGTTTTTAAATATTTTACAAATTATAAAATAAAATATAATCTCTTTGAACATCTTCAAGAAATTGTAGTTTAAAGGAGAAACCAAGAGTCAAAATGTCTCACAAATATGCCTCTTACAACTTGTTAACATTTTTATGACCTTTCTTAACAATAAATTGTTATTTCTCAGATCAGGTATGAGGAATACCAGGATTCTCATAAGCCTTTAGCACTCTCATCTGTTTAATAATGCTAATGAACAGTTCCTTTCAAATCCAAATGGCTTATAGCACAGTCCTTTCGGATGGGAATCAGACTTGCTCAAATATTTAAATTTGATTAGCTGACTGAAATATGTTAGAATAAAGCATAAAATCTAATAACATAATGGTAGTTTGGTATATTCTAAGATGAATTAACAAAAAGAATGACCATGGGACATGACAATAATTACTTGCAAATAAACTCTCTTAAGAATCAGACCTAGACAGGGATAAGAAAAGACCTAATGAGTGGTTTTCAAGCCGGAGTGACTCAGGAAACCAGATTAGCCCTAGGTCATACCTGATTATGGAGACCTAAAATCTATTCTAAGACCACTACAAAATGTTGAACAAAAGACAGTGAATCCATCAAGGCAATTGTCTATCAGTGAAACTCTCAAGACCAGTTTGCTTCTCTTCCTCAGCATTTTATTCTGCAATAACAGGCTCTTGTCCCAGAGAAATGTAAATCCTTGAGAGCAATTGTTCTGGTAAAGAGAAACCTGGCGTAACCTGGCGTTCTCCGTGAGACCACATCCACTGAGCTAAAAGAAAGCTTTCTTTTCTCATCTTGACAATCCTGCTCTATCTACTGATTCTGATAAGAAAATTACCTTAAAAAATAGTATTCTGCTTCTGCATATATCATTAGTACTAATGTTGATACACTTAAGGTTTCTTGAATTCTAGATACTGTGCTAAGCAGTTTATAAGCATTAATGAGTTTAATCTTCCCAACAACTATAAAAGGGACTTCCCTGGTGGCTCAGATGGTAAAGCGTCTGTCTATAATGCGGGAGACCCGGGTTCAATCCCTGGGTTGGGAAGGTCCCCTGGAGAAGGAAATGGCAATCCACTCCAGTACTATTGCCTGGAAAATCCCATAGACAGAGGAGCCTGGTAGGCTACAGTCCATGGGGTCGCAAAGAGTTGAACATGACTGAGCGACTGAACTGAACTGAACAACTATAAAATTGATAAAGATATTATTCTCATTTTCAGTTATGCATTTTTTATAATTTTCACTATCTTGATTCTGGCAACATCTAGATTCCCAGACACTAAAAGTTCCTTCTAGGTGGAAAGACCTTTTATTGGAAAAGCTTTCCAGACCTCTCTTTGCTGCTTTTCACACTCTTTCACAAAGAAAGAGAAGCAACATTTGGTTGGTGAATTGTGCAGAAGGAATTAGACTTAGGTATATTAAGCTGTCCTTTTCAGGAGGTGTGGAAGGGATATTCTACTTGTAAGAAAGCATATCTCATATGTTAAAGATCATAAGGTAAATTTAGGAGAAGTGATTTTGTTTCCGTTTGGGAAAGTCTACAGTTTGGGGAAGTAAGTTGAATTCAGAAGCATTTTGGCTTCTTTTGCTACAAACCAAAAACCCTACCCTCCATTAAAAGTTTAGTTTTTCAATAAAGCTGTCATTTCTAGGGTTTTCCTGGTAGCTCATACAGTAAATGATCCGCTTACAATGCAAGAAACTTGGGTTCGATTCCTGGGTCAGGAAGATCCCCTGGAGAAGGGAATGGCAACCCACTCCAGTATTCTTGCCTGGAGAATCTCATGGACACAAGAGCCTGGTGGGCTACAGTCCATGGAGTCGCACAGAGTCAGACAAAACTAAGCAGCTAACACTTTCATACTTTCACTTTCACTGTCATTTCTATCTCCATCTATGGACTCCTGTATCTGTCCCTCACTTAATTCTGAACTTGGGCAGAGATTATATGTGTCATTCATTAGCCTCTCTCTTGTCCCAATATCTAATGGGACAGATATCGATTTTTGTCCATCTTACCTGAAGGATCACCTCGTGAGAGAAGTCATCCCTGACTATCCAAAATATCTTCTCCAAGTAACTCTTGATCACATGCCATGGTGCATTTTCTTCAGGTCATTTCTTACTCCATTTTAGCTTACTTTTCTGTAATTTACTTTTTTGTCATTTGTTTCCTCATCAAGAATGTAAGTGCCTGTGCCTGACACAGTACACAATCAGTAGGTATTTATTGAATGACTCAATAAATGAATAAATAAATAATTCAATTTTACAAATAAGTGAAGTTTGAAAAGCTAAGAATCTTTCCATGGTCACTCAGTTAAATGATGGATAGCATTAGAAAATTGACTGTTTCCAGAGTTCAATTTCTTAATCTCTAAGGTATTTCACCTCAACAATGTCCATTAGAAAAACTATAAAATAATGTTATGTACAACATAATGTTATGCAAGGAGATTAATTAAGATTTTATCTACACACCAATATAAGTTTCATGAGATGGTTTTCTTCAAATTAGTTTTATGACTAAAGAACTGATTTTCTTAACTGATTTGCCTGGCTAAGCCATCAAAAGAGTCACATACTCATCCACATGAGAATAGAGACTGGGATTTATCAGCGATTTTATCATGACACACAAAAAGATTATTTTTAAATTGAAAAAACTACTATCTATAAATGAAAAAAATATAAAATCTTCAACTTTATGCATAGAAAATAAGAAACTCAACAACTTTGCAAAGACAACTGTTAGAAACCCGTTCTCAGTGTGTAAGAAGTAATAATATAGGTCCCAGGGTCACAGGAAACTTCTGAACCAGAAATTTCATCAGATGTAAAGGTGGCAAAAGAATTAGGAAGTGTTTTCCAAATCCTAAACAGCTGGTAATTAATGGACAAGTATATGATTGTTTTAAAGGTAGTTTATGAAGAACATGATGCCATAGTCATTTGCTAACATTTCTACCATCAGAGATGGTGAGTCATTGTGTAGAACCTAAATTGTCATACTGAGTGACAAATTCGTAGTACAAGATGGATTGAAGAAAGCTGAAGAAAAGAGCCGCAACTATAAAAAGAAAATGAATAGAACAAAGCATACAAGTCTACATCAGAAACAGGAAAGGAAAACTGTTTCACCTTTGTTCCCACAAAGAACAAGAGATTTCCTAGCACATCACTGAATTTGCTGTTTCAATTCATATTGTATGAGGAGATTTAAAAGTTCAGTGAAAGAAATCAACAAAATGATAGAGAAGAATTGAAATTTTAACTCAGTTTACCAACATTTTCACATGTGCTACAAAACATAAAACTTACTTCTATGGACGGAAAAAAAAAAAGTGTTCTAAAATATAATGTTATATAAAAACACTTATCAAATACTTTCTGTAAATATCTACCTGTAGTGATTCTTGTTTGCCATTTTTAAGGTATACTGGAATTACTTTATTTTACTTTAACCTTTGTCTCTATTTTTGTTTAACCTCAGAAATGTACTTATTGTAAACCCACTTAAGAATAGAGTATACTGTTGAAGAAAATAAACGCATTTGTAAAGTTTGCATTTTGCAGTGGAAATTTTTTTTTAAAAATTACTTTCCAAACAAACATCCAAAGGATTGAGTATTTTTTTGCCAAACTAAGAAAATTATTGTAAAATTATTTGATAGCATTCATAAGTAACATAATTTTAATTGTCAATACTTAAAACTGGAATTCTAATACCAGACATTTCAATAAGCTAAAATTCTGTTCGAGTCAATATAACATTTTAAATAGGCAAGACAATCTCAGCAATGGAATAAGAAGTCCCCCACATCGTGCCTTTGAATGCAGACTACACAAAAGACCATAATTAAACAATTTGGTTGTCATTAGTCATGCAGATTTTAGATGCAGAGCTTTTTGTTTTGACAATTCTAAACCTGGAATACTGGAAATGTCTTAAGTCAAACTACAAGTTAAAATAGTAACAAAATGAAATTCTCTCTTGCTTTGGGATGCAAAAGCGTTCAGTTATTTCCATCAGGTTAGCCATAATTAAAAAAAAAAAAAACTGGTAAGTAATTTGGTCATTCAGTGTTCTATATGGTCATTCAGTGGTTCCACGTAGACACAATTCAAAATTTATATAGGTACATATATAATACTATCCAACATCCATGTTGAATATCAAGTCATGAAGCTCTACTGCTAAATGATTCTATCACTTTCTTCTGAAAACAAAAAAGAGAAGTTGATCTTTGAGAACAAGTGTTAAAGTGAAAGTTGGATAACTTTGTCCTAAAATGTTAGGTAGACACACATTCACTTTTTAAAATTTTTAAAGACATATGCATAAACTCACTATCATACATCTTCATGCATTCAAATAACTGCAGAAAAATAGAACAAACTAAAAACCAAAACCATCCTGTCCTGCTAAAGGGAAGAAAATCTAAACTAGGTTGAAATATGAAATATAATTTTTCCAGTACAGATGTTCAACCACTCATTAGGTTAGGATGCAAATCACCTGATGACTGCCAATGCCAATGTCTAATTTTCATCTATGCTGATTAATTTTGTAAGCTGTTGTTTGCTTTTTAGGGTTATTTGTTTCACTAGAGAACCACCGCTACAAAAAAAAAAAAAACTCTGTGATTTCTAAACCTTCAATGAGTCTTGGAAACATATTTCTCTAATTCATTCAAATGATGTAAAGATGGCTTCCTTTTTAAAAGTGATTCTCTGTTAAACGTTGTTTGCATTATTAGTGAGGGTGCTCTTATACCAGTGCACTGTAACACAATGTATTACTTCAAGTGTAAGAAAATATACAGTGAACACTAATATATAAACATCATTAAATACATCCAAATAGAGGAAAGTAGAATTTTTACCTAACATAGTTTGATGTATTTTTTCTTTAAAAAAAACCATATATATCAAGACAGCAACATTAAATTTACTCAAATGTTGCATTTTATACAACAATATGTATATATAACATTAGGAATAAGAATCCTGAAAAACCTCTGTATCTCACAGTATAGGATTCCTTCAGCTATTATTATAGAAAAGCAAATATACTTTCATCTGAAGTTTGCAAATATGCTAAGGAATTGCAATGGCCTGTAAATATTCATATTTCATATTTTTATCCAAATATTAAATATGATTTTACAATTATGACATAATTAAAATAAAGCATATAAACATACTGTACTGGAACACTAAGCAGGAATAATTTACATACATTTGGAAAAAAGCCTAGATGCTGTTTAAATAGCAAGGTAAGTAGCACTGCAATTAAAGTTTGACTCTGGTACTTACATTTCAAGCAGACATAAGCACACTTCTTCACCCATCTTACAAAAGTCTACTTTATACCATGAGCTATTCTGTACTCTCAGAAGTGAGTTGGTTGATTTAAGCCAAAATTCTCAAGCAAGTTTGGTGTGCTGCTAGTAATTTTACAACATAAACTTTTTCTCCTTAAAATGTATTATTAAGTCATAATGAATAAGCACAGTCGAATATAATGATCTATTATCATATTAATCCTGTCCTTTTTCTTCAAAATCTAACCACAAAGAAATAAGTGCTAATAGCAATCTCTATTTATCTGAGAGATATTTTATTTCCGCAAGTACCCCGGCAAGCAGCTTTTCTAATTACTTTTCTGCATATCTAAGCCATGTATCTAAGTAACACATACAGAATGTATAAAAGAAGCCATGCAGTCTAACAATGAAGTGAATTCTCAGGGAGTTACCTTACTTTACATAAAATATACCTGCACAAAAAACTATTCACCCTTCAAGCAAGTTGTTAGCTGAGACTGACACATCAAAAAAAAAAAAAAAAAAAATCTTTCTAAAGGAGCCACTAATCCACAGTCAGAAAGTGCCAATAATTCAACATGTTAATACTCAAAAAAATTTTTTTTATCAGAGAGGTGGATAAAAACACAGAACCAAGCAAAGAGCTTACTCACATTCCTTTCAGGCGTTGCCACATTTTTTCAGTCTGTTCTCCAATGAGATACTTAAAAGTAGTGTTTTCCAGTTCTTCAGTTTCTGTAGCAGTAGACCCCATGATGATACTCCTAAGGCAATACATTTACAGTCAGTTTCAGCAGCTAGAACAAGCATTCCTCAGTCCACTACAAATCTTAAACAGTTATACAGTAGCATCTCTTATCTATCAAAACATTGCAGATTTACTGAGCTGATGGCAGCTTCTGCCAGAATTGCTGTTGACTTTGACAGGCATATCCACTGTTCACCACATCACCCACCCCCCTTTCAAGCAGACAGCAGTATAAACAGATCCTCTGACCTCACAGAAACAATCGGCACATGTGAGCCTGCTACTGTACTACTGACCGACTGAGCGTTCCAGCTCTCCCCAAAGCAGCTCATCTGTTACTGTTCCATGCACCGAAGCACATCAGAATTCCTACAGTTTCTGAGATCTATTATTCAAAACAGAAACATGAATGACTTTTAGCGCACCAGAAGAAGCTGAATTCCTCTCTACCAACGGAAGGAGGGCTGGATGTAATAAGAAAACAGATGGCAGGAACCAGTATCTGCAGCACCACCCTGAGAAAAAAGTGGCTGGTTTAAATGCCAAGGTTTTTGTCTCTCAGTTGATCTGGAATTTAAAGAGTTAAAAATATACAAGGCTCTAATGATAAATTCAACAAATATTAATGACAACAATGAGAAAAATAACATAAGAGCCATACAGAAGACAGACCACAGAGCTCCACAGGTTGTTACTGAAAAACAGATGTACACCGATGATGCTCCAATCATGCTTATTCACCTTCTCCTAGCAACTCTACACAGTAGGTAACTGCCAATTTAACAAGTGGAAAACACAGCAGCTGCACACAGACTCTTCAGTGAGTCCCTTGGGGATTAAAAACTAAATAAATAAGAGAAAACTAACGTGTATGCTTGTGTGCATGTGTTGAAGGGAAAGAAGGGTAGGGGGAGTAGCGGGGGAAGAGAAGATGGAGAAGAAGAGAGAAAACGATGCTGTGCTGCTTGTGCATTTCAGAAGAAAAACGAGAGAAAGTGTACATAAAATAATCAGAACTGAGTCATCTGCCAAATTCCCAACACATGGTGAGCTTTCTTTGAAACAAGCACAGACCTTGAGTATGGGCTTCAAAACAGCTATTGCTATATGCAAGCTGCTAAGAAAAATATACTTAAAAGCAATACCTCTTTTTGTTTGTTTAGAGACACAAATGTAGTTTTATTCCTCGCTGCAAGAAAGCTTGTCTGTTATCCTAAGGTTTAAGGTAGCGATATTCACAGGCAGTAGATAAGTAACAATATCTAATATTTATTGAGTACTTACTATGTGTCACACACTGTTCCCAGTACCTAAGAGTATTACTTTTTCAAATTCTTATAAAAAGTCTATGAGGTAGGTAATATTTCCACTTAATAGTTGAGAAAACTGAGAAATAAAGACAGTCCTCAGATTTAAACGCCTGAGCGACTTCACTTTCACTTTCAGATTTAAATCCAATCCTTTAAAATAAGCACTATGATTTTACTGTCAAAGAAACCTTCCACTATAAACCTACTATGTCTAAGACACTGACCACAACTAGTAGTTAAAGTTGTAATATGAACAGTAGTATGTGCGTGCTGATCACTTCAGTCGTGTCCGACTCTTTGCAACCCCATGGACTGTAGCCTACCAGGCTTCTCCGTCCATGGGATTCTCCAGACAAGAATACTGGAGTGGGTTGCCATTTCCTTCTCCTATGAACAGTAGACCCTTGAACAACTCAGGGGCTAGGGGCGCCAACCCAGCCCTCAGTGGAAAATCTGCATCTAAATTGCAATCAGCCCGCCATACGCATTGTTCCCCACATCTGTCTTCACTATTCTTCAGTATCCACAGTTCCCCATCAGCAGATTGTATTGAAGGAGGAAACAGAACAGGCTAATCTTGGGCCAGACTGTGGACTTTGAGCTATATGCCCAGTATCTATGGAAACGACACAACCAAATGGAAAACCAGACCCCCAGAAGGAAGAGCCCCAGGGCTCTCCATAGCCTAAAAGAATACCCTGATTATCTGTGTAACCAAATAGAATCATACATTATATTATGCTTATTGGGGTATGACCCCAGGCCTATTGAAAATTGCCCACTGTTAACTATCTAGGCTTAAAGCATATGAATCACGGGTTAACTTTGAATGTCATGGAATTTGGAGAGGTGGGTTTGTGCACATACACTTAGGGTGTATAAGGTTTTCACAAAAACTAGTGCAGGTCCTTGGCTAAGAGGAGACTCTGCCTTGGGCCCGCCGGTGTAATAAGGTGCACTCCACTATCTGCATTGTCCTTCTGAGTAGTTTGTTTCCCAGAACACATGGCTACAACAGTGTAGTAGTACTGTATTAACTGTTGAAAAACATCCATATATAAGCACACCCACACAGGTTCAAACATGTGTTGTTCAAGGGTCAGCTGTAGAAAAAAAGAAAAAAAAGGATCTTTGAATTTCCCTCTGATTAACAAGTTAGAAGAGATGGTTTTTCAACGCTACTCAGAGAACGGTCCACATATCTTGTCTGAGTTCCTGTGGTAACTCAAAGGGTAATTTTCACCATGTCCTGAGCCCCTGACATACTGCAAATGAAGAAAGAGAATGTCCTCAATTTATCTCACAGAGAATGTCCTCAGGAACCTACTGAGGTGGCAACCAACCTTGATTTCCAAGTGGAACAATCATCTACAAAATAAAAAGTGAGGGCGTCTACCTCAGAAATCTGAGGAGAACAGGAGATGCTTCCTCAAACAGCTCCACTGTTAAAATGGACTGATGCCAGTATCACATCTTCCAGGGATACTGGCCAGCGAGCTGTGCTGAAGTTTGCTGCTGCCACCGAGGCCACTCCTATTACTGGCCGCCTTTCCACAGCCACGGCTTCAGGAGGCTACCAATCCCAGGGCTGACCACCAGCCTCTGAGGTTCTTATGTGAACTCGCCCATGTCGCCCTGGATGACACACTCTCCTCTGCACCATGTGGACATGGCCAGCACCTCCAGAGGGCAATGGGGAGCCCGCTTGGGGGTCTGACGAAACAGACTCTGGCCCGGAAAGTTCTGCGCATGTGCGGAAGGATCATTTGTCAACAATCCTGAGAGGTCAGCCGGGCCTCGACTTCCAGAGAGACCCGGAAGAGACGGTCTGGAAAGGCTGTGACCAATGGGGAGTTGCAGCACCCCGACTCACTGCTACTGCATCCGAGGTCACAGACGCGTCTGAAAGTGTTAGTGTCCTCTGTGCCCACCCAGCAGCTCCCCACTGCAGACGAGCCTCAGTGCCAGCAATGACTGTGTGCGGCCCCGCCATTCTGACTACTGGACGGGTAGGAATAATCACTGAGTGGGCTTACGCTGTTCTCCCCCAGACTCTTAAACACGGGATAGAAATAATGTTGACGGAATAAACGGTTTCTAGGGAAGAAAAAAAAAAGGTTAAATCAAGTGAAACCTCAGTTTTCCTCTCTCTGAAAAGCTATTTCCTGAACTTGACCTGAATTTAATGTCTTTAGCTAGCAGACAGCTTTACACAATCACAGCCTCACTTTTATGAGCAGTTACCAGAGTTGTCAGAAGTAAGTTAGTCTTTTCTCTGAAAGCACTGATTTTACCTTCATTGTGCCTTCATTTATAATTGTAGCTACATTCACGTAATAATCTCTTATCTGATTTTGTTATAATGAGATAGTCAACAAACATCTGAATTCAGCTCTCAAAGATGAATCACAGTGAAAATATCCATAAAAAGCAAGTACTCCACCACTATTATTTTATGAGCCAAGATAAAGTCCTTGAGGCTACAAGTGATTTTTCGAATCATGCCTTGAAATTTCAAGCCTTCACATTGGCCAGCTCACCAATAATATTGCAATGTAAAGAGTGAGGTCTATTCTAGTCAAGTACTTGGTGAATGCTATCTCCTCATTAAAATTAGCAGCAGCAGCCCTTTGCTTTCAATAAGTCACTTCTATCATATATTGAATTGATGTTTAAGAACTCACACTATATTGATTACATACTTAAAACACAATAATGCTTAATATTGCCTTAAATTTTCATAAAATAAAATTTTGAATAAGCTACATAAAATAGCTTATTATTTAAATACTTGGCTAAAATAATCTTCAGCCTTAAACATCATCAAAAGCTATTTCTGTCAATATACAAAATTCAAAACAGTTTTATTTTCTAATTTGTAACTATTGTCTGCAAGTTATACTAATGAAATAAAAAAAAATATCACATTGAAGAGAACAGAGCAGAATATAGGGAATAGTATATAACTTTTTTCTAATTAATATGTTGAGAAAATTTTGAAATATTCCATTTGTAAAATTCAGTTCAGTTCAGTTCAGTCACTCAGTCGTGTCCAACTCTTTGCAACCCCATGAATCGCAGCTCGCCAAGCCTCCCTGTCCATCACCAACTCCCGGAGTTCACTCAGACTCATGTCCATTGAGTCAGTGATGCCATCCAGCCATCTCATCCTCTGTCATCCCCTTCTCCTCCTGCCCCTAATCCCTCCCAGCATCAGTCTTTTCCAATGAGTCAACTCTTCGCATGAGGTAGCCAAAGTACTGGAGTTTCAGCTTTAGCATCATTCCTTCCAAAGAAATCCCAGGGCTGAGCTCCTTCAGAATGGACTGGTTGGAACTCCTTGCAGTCCACTTAAACTAAATCAAAAAATTTGACTTGAGAAAAAGAAATAAGACAACAAGAATGGATTCTAAGAAATTAAAATATGCTTGCCAAAACAAAACATTCAATGTTAGTTCTGAAAGGAATTTAGAAAATAGTCCTGAATATAAGACAAAAATTGATCTAATATGTCTCTTATTTCAGGTGTTTCATCTCTTACTTTAACTCTGTATTCACATAAATTATCTCTATTATAAGAAGAAGTTCCTTTATTCTTATTACCTAATACTTAATACTTTGGCCACCTCACGCAAAGAGTTGACTCATTGGAAAAGACCCTGATGCTGGGAGGGATTGGGGGCAGGAGGAGAAGGGGATGACAGAGGATGAGATGGCTGGATGGCATCACCAACTTGATGGACATGAGTTTAGGTAAACTCTGGGAGTTGGTGATGGACAGGGAGGCCTGGCGTGCTGCGATTCATGGGGTCACAAAGAGTCGGACATGACTGAGCGACTGAACTGAACTGAATACTTAATTGGAATGCTGACAGAATTTATAGAATGATTTTTTCAGTATCTTTTGATGTCAAAATATAATACAGCATAAACTGTGGATCCAATTTTAAACTTACAATTCAACATCCAGCAAACTATAATGACAAAGATAAATGATGACATTCAGAAGCACCAAATTCAAAAACCATATCACTCAAATACTTTTCTAAAATATTGCATGAGTCAGTATACTTGAAAATCAAAAAAGTGATTAGTGACAAAAATCAGAGGCATGTACCTAACCTAGCCATGGAGATTAAAAACAAAATCCCAGGTTTACATCTGTGAAAAATGGTTAAGAAGAAATTCATTCAAATTAAAACAAGAAACCAAAGGGATAGCTTCAAGAAAAAAAAAAAAAAGAATTAAATTTATCAAGAATTGCAATAAACTAAAAACATTAATTATTTTACTGATTAAATGAAAACATATTATTTTTAATTGACAAGAGAAAATCCAGAAAAAATATAAATTTTAATAATATGGCAGAAAATTTCCAGGCTAAAAAGTATTTTCAAATCTTGGAAAATAATAATAAATATAATTTTGAATGCAGAGGTAGGCCTATATAAAATGAAGGTGTCAAAATGAAGATGCACATATTAATAATAACAGAGTTTCAAATGCATAAAGCGAAAATAATGCTATTTTAATGAGAGGTAGACAAATTTACAATTACACTCAAATAGTCAGATATTTGACATTGCTCACTTAGAAACCAATAGAGAGAAACCCATTAAGGATATAAAATATCTGAACAACACTATCAATAGTCTTGCATAATTGACATTTATAGTATACTCCACTCAACACAGCAAAATACACATTATTTTAAAGTGCACACATTGAATATTTACCAAAAGAATCTCCATTCTGGGCCATAAAACAAGTCTCAAGAATATTAAAAAGACTCAAATCATACCAAGTAGGTTCTCTCACCCCAGTGGTACTAAATTAGATGTCACTAACAGAAAGTTCTCTGGAAAAATCCCCAAATACTTGGAAATTAAATAATATACTTTTAAATAATCCACAAGTCAAAGAAGAAAATGACAGGGACAGAAAAAAGTATTTTGAACTGAATGAAGGTGAAAACACAACATGTTAAAATCTATGAGATGATGTAGCTCAAGCAGTACTTATAGGAAACTTTACAGCATTATGTCAGTATATTAGAAATAAACAAAGCTCCTCTATTAGTGACTTCTGGATCCACATTAAAAAACTTGAAGAGAAAGAGAAACTTAAACACAAAATAAGTTTAAAAAAATAAAATGAATATCAGAGCAGACATCAATAAAATAGACAAAAAACAATAGAGACAACAATGAAATAAAAAGTTGGCTTTTTGAGAAGATCAATAAAATTGCTATATCTTATTAATAAATAAAATGGTAAGAGCTGTTATGGTTCTGAGATGTCACCATTTATACAAGCTGTCATGTAAGCCTACAACAGCTTGCTGGATGCTGATAGAAGATGTTCTTGGGTCAGGGACAAAGAGTGTTTATAGTGGCAAAAAAAAACACGTTAACTTCCAATTAACTGAAAAATGGGTAGATGTTGGCATAGTCACAAAATGGGATACAATATGGCAATGAAAATGTATGATTTTCAGCTAAAAAAAACTATCCACATGGATATATCTCAAATAAATGTTGAGAAAAAAATCAAGTCCAGTTAGAATTTGCTGCTGCTGTTGCTGCTGCTGCTAAGTCGCTTCAGTCGTGTCCGACTCTGTGCAACCCCATAGAGGGCAGCCCACCAGGCTCCCCCGTCCCTGGGATTCTCCAGGCAAGAATACTGGAGTGGGTTGCCATTTCCTGCTCCAGTGCATGAAAGTGAAAAGTGAAAGAAGTCGCTTAGTTGTGTCCTACTCTTAATGACCCCATGGACTGCAGCCTACCAGGCTCCTCCATCCATGGGATTTTCCAGGCAAGAGTACTGGAGTGGGGTGCCATTGCCTTCTCCGAGTTAGAATTTAAACTGCATAAATATTTGTTTTTAACTAATTGAGAAATACTTATGTACTTAGTAAAAGTTTTTAAAACTGCATAAAGATGATAAACTTAGATAATGGTAATCTCTAAGAAGAAGATAGGGGATGCTGTTGAGGTAAAAACTATAAGGTCAACTGTTCTGGAAGTATTTTATTCCTTAAGCAGGTGTAAATATGAAGGTTTATGGGTAATATCTTTATACTTTTAGCATTTATGCAATATTAATTTTAAAATTGTTTTAAATCTCTAAGGGAAAATATCTGAATGAAAAACCATGATTAGATAATAAAATATGAAATTATTCAAAGTTAATTAATGACATATAAGAAAAAAAACCTCCAGAAGCTCTTAATAATTGGGATATTTTCTTTTGGATAGTCATCAGTCATTCAGTCGCTAAATTCTATCTGACTCTTTTTACCTCATGGACTAAGCATACCAGGCTTCCCTGTCCACCATCTCCTGGAGTTTGCTTAAATCACGCATATTGGGTGAGTGATGCCATCCAGCCATCTTATCCTCTATCATCTCCTTCTCCTCCTCTGCTCAATTTTTACCAGCATCAGGGTCTTTTCCAGTGAGTCAGCTCTTTGCAGAGAAGGCAATGGCACCCCACTCCAGTACTCTTGCCTGGAAAATCCCATGGATGGAGGAGCCTGGTAGACTGCAGTCCATGGGGTCGCTGAGAGTCGGACACGACTGAGCGACTTCACTTTCACTTTTCACTTTCATGCACTGGAGAAGGAAATGGCAACCTGCTCCAGTGTTCTTGCCTGGAGAATCCCAGGGACGGGGGAGCCTGGTGGGCTGCCAGACGTCTATGGGGTCGCACAGAGTCGGGCACGACTAAAGCGACTTAGCAGCAGTAGCAGCAGCAGCAGCTCTTTGTATCAAGTGGCCAAAGTATTGGAGCTTCAGCTTCAGCATCAGTCCTTCCAATGAATATTCAGGATTTCCTTTAGGATTGACTAGTTTGATCTCCTTGCTGTTCAAGGAACTCTCAAAAGTCTTCTCCAGCGCAGTTTGAAAGCATCAGTTCTTTGGTGCTCAACCTTCTTTAAGGTCCAGCTCTCAAAGCTGCACATGACTACTGGAAAAACCATAAATCTGACTGTACAGACCTTTGTCAGCAAAGTGATGTCTCTGCTTTTTAATATGCTGTCTAGGTTGGTAATAGCTTTTCTTCCAAGGAGCAAGTGTTTTAATTTGATGGCTGCAGTCATTGCTACAGTGATACTGAAACCTAAGAAAATAAAACCTGTCACTGTTTCTACTTTTTCCCCAGCTATTTGCCATGAAGTGATGGGACCAGATGCCATGATCTTAGTCTTTTGAATGTTGAATTTTAAGCCAGCTTTTTCACTCTCCTCTTTAATCCTCATCAAGGAGCTCTTTAGTTCCTCTTCACTTTCTGCAATTAGACTGGTATTATCTGCATATATGAGGATGTTAATATTTCTTCTGGCAATCTTGATTCCAGCCTGTGATTCATCCAGCCAGGCATTTGCCATGATGTACTCTACCTCTAAGTTAAATAAGCAAGTTGACAATATATGCCTTGACATATTCCTTTCCCAATTTGGAACCAGTCCATTGTTCCATGTCTGGATCTAACTGTTGTTTCTTTGACCTACATACAGGTTTCTCAGGAGACAGGTAAGATGGCCTGGTATTCTCATATCTTTAAGAATTTTTCACAGCTTGTTATGATCCACAAAGTCAAAGCTTTTAGCATAGTCAATGAAGCAGAAGTAGATATTTTTTGGAATTCCCTTGCTTTCTCCATGATCCAACAGATGCTGGCAATCTGGTTCCTCTGCCTTTTCTAAATCCAGCTTGTAAATCTGGAAATTCTCAGTTCACATACTTCTGAAGCCTAGCTTGAAAGATTTTGAGCATTAGCTTGGTGGCTTGTGAAATGAGTGCAACTGTATGGTAATTTGAATATTCTTTGGCATTCCTTTCTTTGGGATTGGAATGAAAACTGGCCTTTTCCAGTCCTGTGAACACTGCTGAATTTTCCAAATTTGCTGGCATATTGAGTGCAGCACTTTAAGAGCAATATCTTTTAGGATTTTAACTAGCTCAGCTGAAATTCCATCACCTACACTATCTGTGTTCATAGTAATGCTTCCGAAGGTCCACTTGACTTCACACTCCAGTGTCTGGCTCTACATGAGAGACCATCTCATGGAAGTTACAAACCATCATGGTTATCTAGGTCATTAAGACCTTTTTTGTACAGTTCTATGTATTCCTATGGCCTCTTCTTAATCTCTTCTGCTTCTGCTAGGTCCATACCATTTCTGTCCTTTATTGTGCCCGTCCTTGCATGAAATGTTCATTTAGTATCTCCAATTTAGTATCTCCAACTAGAGATCTCTAGTCTTTCACATTCTATTGTTTTTTCTATTTCTTTGCATTATTCATGTAGTAAGGCTTTCTTATTTCTCCTTGCTCTTCTCTGGAACTCTGCATTCAGTATCTTTCCCTTTCTCCTTTGCCTTTTACTTATTTTCTCAGCTTTTTGTAAGTCCTCCTCAGACAACCATTTTGCCTTCTTGCATTGCATTTTCTTTGGGATGGTTTTGGTCACCCACCGCATGTTCAAAATTACAGGAGTAGACTGGTATAGAAAAATACAAAGTTAGATTTCCTAGGTATCAACCAAAGAGAAATAAAAAACATAAGTTCACACAAATACCTGCACACAAATGTTCATAGTAGAGTTCTTCATAATATTCAAAAAGTGGAAAAACCTCATATGTCCATCAACTGGTGTTATGATAAACCAAAATAAAGTAATACTATTTAACAATAAAGGGAACAAAATACTGGTACATGCTGCAAATCTATAAATCTTAAAACCATTTTTCTTAGAGAAAAAAAAAATCTGACAAGGCAAATCTGTAAAGTCAGAAAGTAGATTAATGTTTACCTAAGGCTGGGGGTAGGAAAGGGGATTATTTGTAAATGGACATGAGGGACATTATTGGAGTGATGAAAATGTTCCAAAGCTGGGTTACACTGAAGATTGCACTACTTGGTAAGTTCACTAAATATCTTGAAATGTATACTTAAAAGGGGTGAATTTTATAGTGTGCAAGTTGTTTAAAAAGAAAAAAAAATTCTATTTCTTTCTCAATGGGTCGTGAATATTTTCTACATCAATAATGTTTATATAATTATACAATTATTAGAATTCAACCTCTGGGCAAAATATAAATTATTTTATTATAGTTACAGAATAAAATATAAATGTTTTAAACCTTACTAAAATTGATAGTTTAGCTGGAAGATACAGGGGAAAAACCAGAGGGATGAGAGGTGGAAGAAAGTTTATAATCACAGATACACTCAGTTTATATTGAGGGATTTCAACAGTATTGTCTGAAGCTGATCAACTGAGACATAAAAGTTTAAGTGTAAACTTTTTACAGAAGTGTACATATAATACCCTACAATTATTACCAATAATATCTGAAAGTAATTATTAACATAAGATTAAGAAGAGAGGACAGTTTCCAGGTCTCTCAGAGTATGAAGAAAATAAGTAACATTTGATATTGAGATATCAAAATATCTAGATTTGAGTTCCATAAATATGGAATTGATCACCAGAGGGAAGTAAATGAAAATTGAAGGTGGTTACTAATGAAGAGTAGAACTTGTAGTATAGGAAAGTCAGTGGAAATTTTGATATTAATGTGTAATTTTCTGTATTTGATTTTTGTTACTATGCTCAGATACTACATAATAAAAACTAAAGGAGATATTTGAATATATCTTTAGTACCCTATTGACACACTCCACTCAAGTTTAAAAATTAACCTATCATCTATTGCAAACCAGCTTTTCCTCCAAATTTCCATGTAAACTGGCACTTTATTTTTAAATATTTACTGCTATTTTTATTTTGCTCTTTTGTATTTTTTTGTATAACTTCAATTTTATACAATAGTTATATATATATTTTTAATATTCAGGAAAATTTGTTCTTGGTTCCTACGTATCCTTCATGTCCCACTCCCACTCTCCAAGTACTTTCAGTTCTGTGCCTGACTTTGAGTAACAACTCAATATTAACCCCTTCTTGCCATTCTCTCTACCACAACCTGATCGGAGTCATCTTTACCCAACAGCCATTCAGTTCAGTTCAGTTCAGTTCAGTCACTCAGTCGTGTCCAACTCTTTGCGACCCCATGAATCACAGCACTCCAGGCCTTCCTGTCCATCACCAACTCCCAGAGTTTACCCAAACTCATGTGCATCGAGTCAGTGATGCCATCCAGCCATCTCATCCTCTGCCATCCCCTTCTAGATCCCTCCTAAGTGATTCATCTTAACTGCTGCTTTGATCGCATGATGCCCTGCCCACAAACTTTCTCAGGTTGTCCATTGGTTGGCAATAGACTTAAAATTCTTTCTTCTCAGGCCCTTTCCTTTTTATATTTTCTTTAAAATGATTTTAAAATGGATAGTTTCATTTATATAGTTAAGACCATCTGCACATACATTTCATAGTTTCACTTACTTACTATGAAGAGCAGCATTTTGCACATCTCCTAAATATATAACTACATATAAAGTCACCAGGGAAGTACCAAATATAAAACTACATATCAATATTAAAGACAATTTTTACACAATACTAAAAAATGCAAAGCAAAAAAATGAAAGTTATCCATAACCCTTTGCTGGGGACCAGCCCCAGCTGATCCAGGGTATTCGAAGGAGAGACGGCCTAGGCGACTATTTATATGCTAATTAGAGATATAGAGAACAATAGAATGAAGATAGCTCAGTAGGAAAATTCAGTGGAGAAAAGAAGCTGAGTAGCTTGGTTTACGCGGGAGACCAATAAAACTTCAAGACAAGAAGTTTGCACCATTTACGTAGGCCGCAGGCGCCCTCTCGAATAGCGGAAGGTGCCTCACCCTAGACACCTTCTCGAGTGGGTCTTAGAAGCCCAGGCATAATTAGTAAGCGTGGTGGGTTCTGCACTCCAGATGGAGACTCAGCTGGAAGTTAAAGGGAAGAATGACATGGGGAGACCAAGCGTTGGTGAACAAGGCCTGTAGCTTTATTTTTAACAGGGGCTTTTATACCCTAAGTTACACATAGAGGATAATAGGGGATGCAAAGTCAGCAGTCTTTGATTCTTATCAAAAACCAAGGTTTCTTTCCTGCAAATTTATCGTATACAAATGGTTTAGGTGATTTACATCATCTTCTGGCCAGAAGGCCTACTAACATTTTATGACTCTTGACAAGGACTTATCAACAAAGACTTATTTTCTCTAAGAGTAATTATTTTAAGGTTTGGCACCATCTTCCAAAGATAAAATTGCATTCCTATAGGGCGGATGTGTAATGGGTTTACAACAAAGGAAAGAATTTATTACCTTAAGGGTCTAAAGTTACTAACACCAAGGCCACTACTTATTTTTCTCTATATACCAACTATTAATTAATACACATTCAAGGATACAATTCAGGGGATGTGAAAACTTGGCAACAAGCATTGACTCATCAATGAAATCCTTTACTAGTTTATTCTGACAGTTTTTAACTCTCTGAGAGGCTCTAAGCTATTTGAATATCTTAAGCTTCCCATGCCTCTGGAGGCTAGGAGACTGTAAACAATCGTATGCATAGCTGCAGGAGTCCGGGTAAACTTGTCAGGCGAGTTAGAGAGCCATCTGAGGGGTTTGGATTTAAACACTCCTAATTGCCCAGGAACTTTATTAATTGGAGCTGTAAGTTAACTCTTTGACAGAGAGAGAGCGAGATGGTGGTAGGGGACAGCCCCCAGTAAAGTCAGAGGTGAGAGCACAAAGCAATAAAGTAGGCAGACTCTGGTTTTTTGGGGGAAAATGCTCGAGAATATCCGGGCAGACTCCTGAGGCTCGATCCCGCCTTTGCGTATGCCGAGCCTCCTTCCTCATGACCTTTGTCATGAGCAGAATGCCTCACCAGCTCCCGGCAACCCTTAGAGAAAATAACCACTAAAAATTAGATTATGATATAGAAGTTTATAAGATTGTGTACTCCTTTATACTTTTAAAATTTTACCATAAACATTTTCCTATTACCTTAACTTTACTTCAAAATTGTCCATCTAACTGCTGCATAGTATACCATCATTAGATTGTACCATAATTTAGGCCATTCCCATTTATTTTTTACAATTTTCCTTTGTTTAAATAATCCACTAATGAACATTTTGGCATATCAGTGCTTTGTTGCATCCCTATTTCTTAAGATAAATTTGTAGAAAAAATTTATGTTGAGTTATAAATCTAGTATAATTTCCTTAACATTTATTCAAATGTATTCTCTCATCTGCAGTCTGTGAATGCTCCAATTTCAGAGTACCCTGACTAATAATGATAATAATTATCTACTTTTCTTTTGAATTATTACCAATATGATAAGCAAAAAATGTCTTTAATTTAAATTTGCTGTTGAGATTTTTTTGTACTAACTGTTTTGGGGTATTTTTTGGCTCTTTGTACCACTTTACCAAAATACTTGCTCTACTTTTTGTTCATTTTTCTCTTAGAAGGTTTACAATGTTTATTATTGATTTGTAAACATTCCTTATTTACATTTCTAGGGAAAACCACTAGACCGTTCAGGTATGATCTAAATCAAATCCCCTATGATTATATAGTGGAAGTTACAAACAGATTCAAGGGATTAGATCTGATAGACAGAGTGCCTGAAGAACTATGGATGGAGGTTCATGACATTGTACAGGAGGCAGTGATCAAGATCATCCCCAAGAAAAAGAAATACAAAAAGGCAAAATAGTTGTCCGAGGGGCCTTACAAATAGCTGAGAAAAGAAGAGAATCAAAAAACAAAGGAAAAAAGGAAATATATACCGATTTGAATGCAGAGTTCTAAAGAATAGCAAAAGAGAGATAAGAAAGCCTTCCCAAGTGATTAATGCAAAGAAATAGAGGAAAACAATAGAATGGAAAAGACTAGAGATCTCTTCAAGAAAATTAGAGATACGAAGGGAACATTTCATTCAAGGATGGGCACAATAAAGGACAAAAACAGTATGGACCTAACAAAAGCAGAAGATGCTAAGAAGAGGTGAAAACAATACACAGAAGAACTATACAAAAAAGATCTTAATGACCCAGATAACCACGATGGAGTGATCACTCACCTAGAACCAGACATCCTGGAATGCGAAGTCAAGTGGGCCTTAGAAAGCATCACTATGAACAAAGCTTGTGAATGTGATGGAATTCCAGTTGAGCTATTTCAAATCCTAAAAGATGATGCTGTGAAAGTGCTGCACTCAATATGCCAGCAAATTTGGAGAACTCAGCAGTGGACACAGGACTGGAAAACGTCAGTTTTCATTCCAATCCTAAAGAAAGGCAATGCCAAAGAATGCTCAGACTACTGCACAATCGCACTCATCTCACATGCTAGCAAAGTAATGCTTAAAATTCTCCAAGCCAGGCTTCAACAGTACGTGAACCGTGAACTTTCAGATGTTCAAGCTGGATTTAGAAAAGGCAGTGGAACCAGAGGTCAAATTGCCAACATCTATTGGATGCTCAAAAAAGCAAGAGAATTCCATAAGAACACCTACTTCTGCTTTATTGACAACACCAAAGCCTTTGACTGTGTGGATCACAACAAACTGTGGAAAAGTCTTTGAGATGGGAATACCAGACCACCTTACCTGCCTCCTGAGAAATCTCTATGCAGATCAAGAAGCAACAATTAGAACTGGACTTGGAACAACAGACTGGTTCCAAATCGGGAATGGAGTACGTCAAGGCTGTATATTGTCACCCTGCTTTTTAAACTTACATTCAGAATACATCATGTGAAATCCTGGGCTGGATGAAGCACAAGCTGAAATCAAGATTGCTGGTAGAAGTATCAATAACCTCAGATACACAGATGACACCACTCTTATGGCAGAAAGTGAAGATTAACTAAAGAGCCTCTTGATGAAAGTGAAAGAGGAGAATGAAAAAGTTGGCTTAAAACTAACCATTCAGAAAGCTAAGATCATGGCAACTGGTCCCACCACTTCATGGCAAATAGTTGGGGAAACAGTGGAAACAGTGACAAACTTTATTTTGGGGGCTCCAAAATCACTACAGATGGTGACTGCAGCCATGAAATTAAAAGACACTTCCTCCTTGGAAGAAAAGGTATGGCCAACATAGACAGCATATTAAAAAGCAGAAACATTACTTTGACAACAAAGCTCCCTCTATGTCAAGGCTATGGTTTTTCCAGTAGTCATGTATGTATGTGAGAGTTGGACTCTAAAGAAAACTGAGTGCTGAGGAATTCATGCTTTTGAACTGTGGTGTTGGATAAGAGTCTTGAGAGCCCCTTTGTCTGCAAGGATATCCAACCAGTCAATCCTAAAGGAAACCAGCCCTGAATATTCATTGGAAGGACTGATGCTGAAGCTGAAGCTTCAATACTTTGGCCACCTGATGCGAAGAACTGACTCACTGGAAAAGACCCTGATGCTGGTGAGAGGGTAACAGGCAGGAAGGCCAGGGGTCTCCAAATGGAGGAAATAGGCTGCAAGTATCAGACATTTTTAATCTCTCTCTTAATCAGCAGGAAGAAACAAACTAGTGTTACATTTTTTTTCCCCTTCTCTATACAAACTTAAAAAAAGTTTTCTCTTAAAATTCTTTGTTTCCATAATGACACCTGATTCCACCTGAACTTAACTTTTCTCATACCTTGAGCTAACCAGTGCATTTTTCTTATGGAAATGTTTGTGTAAGCTATGTTGATGTACTTTGCATTTACCCCACACTCTGTCTTCAAGTCAGTTCTGCCTAAAGGCTCAGAACCGACTTGACAAACCAGTATGTTATACTCATACATTGTTCTCATCATCTATGTTGATGAAACTATATATTTGTATGGGAATCTGCCTTTCTTCAAGATCCATGTCAGTCGTTTTATGGCCCAGGATGACTCACCTGGTGCCAAGATTATCTCAAAATGCATCTTGTCAGTGAGGGACCTAGTGCCATTCTCTGAGTTTTGAAACATTTGCTTTCTTTAATTAGCAGACTGCTAGTAGCTATAGAACATCCAGCTAAAGACTAGCAGGGGGGTATTCTTTCTGCCCCCTTCTGATGTCGGGACTTCCCTGGTGGCTCAGACAGTAAAAGCATCTGCCTACAATGCAGTAGACCTGGGTTCGATTCCTGGGTTGTGAAGATCCCCTGGAGAAGGAAATGGCAACCCATTCCAGTATTTTTGCCTGGAAAATCCCATGGACGGAGGAGCCTGTCAGGCTACAGTCCATGGGGTCCAAAGAGTTGGACACGACTGAGCGACTTCACTTCCCTTCACTTCTTCTGATGTCTATGTCAGAAGCTTTCTCTATCTCTTTTATACTTTAATAAAACTTTATTACACAAAAGCTCTGATCAGTCAAGCCTCGTCTCTGGCCCCGGATAGAATTCTTCTCCTCCAGAGGCCAAGAATCCTGGCATCTTTCATCGTTCAGCCACAACCTTTCACTGGGAAAGATTGAGGAGAGGAGGAGAAGGGGATGACAGAGGATGAGGTTGTTGGATGGCATTTCCGACTCAATGGACTTGAGTTTGAGTAAGCTCCGGGAGCTGGCAATGGACAGGGAAGCCTGGTGTGCTGCAGTCCATGGGGCCGCAAAGAGTCGGACATGACTGAGCAACTGAACTGAACTGACATGTTCTTTAGGTATTTATATTAACCTCTGGTCTGTCGTGAATGTTTAGTGCATTTAGTGCATGCAAGTATTATTTTAGTTGACCTTGTGTAGTTTTCATTATATTTTTTGGTGTCAGTTTTCTATGTAGTCAGATCTGTCTGTCTCTTCTTTGTGTTTCTCCCATTGTTCTTTTGCCTTCCAGGTGTTCCCCCATATCAGTAGCAAATACTTAATGACTTCAATTTTATTCTAATTGATTGATAGTTTCATTTTATTTATTTAATAATTTTTATGGAATTTATGTGTGTTTACATGAAAAGCACACATCTAGCTATTTTTTCTCAAAGATTTCACCCAAAGTCCAAAACCATTTTTTGAATATTTTCTTCAGCTCTCACTGATTTGTATTGTGCCTTTTATCAAACATTTTATTTTTTAACACATACTAGTATTTTGTCCCTGAAGCGTCTGTACTATTTTATTGTTCTGTCTGCCTGATATATAAGTCTCACAGATAGTTACTAATAAGATATTGATGCATTTTAAACTATATTTAATAGATATTATTTTCAAATGCCTTTTCCAGGTATACATCTCTATCAATGTTGCATCAATATTTCAATAATTATGCTCATTTTATCAATAAGGAAACAGGTCGAAGAGATTGAACCCTATGGCTAGTACATGACAGAGTCAGAATTTAAATCTAGTATGTAATTCCAAACTGTGTGTGTGTGTTCACTTACTCAGTTGTGTCTGACTCTTTGCAACCCCATGGGCTGTAGCCCACCAGGCTCTCTGTCCATGCATTTTTCAGGCAAAAATACTGGAGTGGGTTGCCATTTCCTACTCTAGGGAATCTTCCAGACCCAGGGATCAAGCCCAAACTCACATCTCTTGTGTCTCCTGCACAACTGACAGGCAGATTCTTTACCACTGTGCTACTTGGGAAATTTTTAATTCCAAAACTAGTTACTCTTAAGTTTTGTTTTTTTTTTTTTTTTTTTAATGAAAGGGAAGCTTTCTTTAATTTTTTTTTTTACTGAAATAAAGTTGATCTACAATGTTGTGTTAGTTTCAGATGTATAGTAAGGTAAGTCAGTTTTACATACATATATATATATATTCCTTTTTTACATTTTCTTCCATTATAGGTTATTACAACACATTGAGTATAAAGTAGTTCCTTGTGCTATACAGTAGGTCCTTGTTGGTTATCTATTTTATATATAGTAGTGTGTATATTTTAATCCCCAACTCCTAATTTATCCCTCACCTGCCCCTTTTCCCTTTGATAAGCATGAGTTTGTTTTCTATGTCTGAGTCTATTTCTGTTTTATAAATAAGTTCATTTATATAATTTTAGATTCCACATATTAATGGTATCATGCAATATTTTCTTTCTCTATCTGGCTTACTCACTGTGCTAATCTCTAGGTCCATCTTCTTTACTCTTCTTTTTAAAGCAATCTAGTTTAAAAACAAGTTGAGGTCAAGAGAGAAGAACATGAAATCTTCTAACAGAGAACCAGACAGACAGACAGGAGGGAGAGGTGGATATTGGTCAGAAACTTCTACATCAGACCTTATACATGAGATAGATAACAGATTCTGGTCAATTCGTCATTTTCTTTAGTTTACTGTTGAGTGTCCTCCAGTGAGCAAATGCTTCTTCCTCAGGATCACTTGGCAGGCCAAGGCCTCCACTTGGGCCTTGCTCCAGACTTGAGCAGTCTCCTCATATGTGAGCTTGAGTTTCTTTCCTGAATGGGCCTGCAGTGTCTGGTATCTCTAGCCTTCCTTTTCAATTTTTTATGTGTAATCCTCAACACACTACGTCAGGTATCTTCAGTGAGGAAAGCATTTTGCTGGTGGCATCATCAGAGAAGATGCCTAGAGGCCTAGAGAAGATGCACAGAGGCTAGAAATTCTAGCCTCATGTGCCACACCTGGAAGGGTTGACTTTTTGGCCATGGGCCTTTCCCTTCTGAGTCCTTCCAAAGGACAGCAGCCACATTCACAGAAGCAGAAGTGTCGAGCAGGGAAGGAGTCAAGCTGGGTAGGTCTGCTTGGGGCCCTACCTCTCTACTGGCCTCTGAGGACCCTCCAGTTCTGTCTTGGGACAGCATCCCTGAAGGGTCTTCTAGGAATTAGAAGGTGAGTGTTATGTGTTTATGGAGGGTGTGTCTGAAGAATAAGAACCAGATGTTGGTCTTTGGAGGTGCCATTTGTTTAGAAAACACCCTGGACCTGTGAGAGCTTGAGGTGTCCAGGCCACGCAGGGCAGCCCAGTCTGACTGCAGGAAGCCTGTCTTCAAAGGCTGGTTTCATGTACCCTGGAGGGGGTTGCCCCACTGCTGTTTCTGGAGAATTCCTTTGGTCATTTTGGTGTCTACTTGATTCTTTCTGGGTCCAGATTTGAGGGGAGTTTTCTAACCCAGTGGTGTCTTCAAAGCAAAACAAGCCTGAGGCTCACTTCTCATGCTTGAATGTTAAATCCTGTGCATCTGTACCCTTCAAAGGAAATTGAAAAGTCCTCTAGCTTTGCCTGCATTCTTGGATGGCAAACTCTGCATCAGAAAAAGAATAGATGCTCTTACTGTAAGTGCTGGTGGTGAAAACAGAAAATCGCAATTTTTCATACTTCTGTCACCAGGGACAGTTTTGTCATTTAAGGTCTGCAGACCCATTCAGCCCACTTGCTGAGGGGCCGAGTATCGAGCAGGGCTGAGCTCCTTAAATTTATTGCATTGTCTCTGGTCTGTCTCAGCTTGTTGCTAGTTCTGTTTTATATTTCATTGCTTTTATGCTTTCTTACTTTCCCATTATCTAATCTTTGCTGTTTATCAGAAAACTATTCATTTTTTATAATTCATATTATCCAAATAACAATTTTATATTAGTTCTGATTTTTTAGTTAGTTATCTTGGAGCTTTAGGTAGTTTAGGTAATCCTGCCAGCTATGGAAAATTATCTTTTGCCTTCTCTTTTGCAATATGTTTTTAAGTTTCTGTATGTTAACCTGTGGTACATAATTAATTTCTCAACTATTCTTGGTGAGCATTTAGGTTGTTTTAAATTTAAATGAAAAAAAAAAAATCACCCATTTTTCTTGTTCATGTAGTGATTCTCATGTCCTTGAGACTTATCCTCAAAATGTCAACCTTAAGTCACATTCCTATGGCTGTGTTACAAATCACTAACTGACCCTTATGAAGAATGAATTGCAAATGAATATTTCTTGGATTCAGAAAAATTACACTTTTTTTTCTGTAAAGATCAAAGAAATACTTTCCTTCTGGATGTCAACAATCTGCCTTTAAAAAAAAGCAGAAATTAACACAACCTTGTAAACCAACTATACTTCAATTAAAAAAAAAAAAAAGGCAGAAATTTAGGCCCACTGAAAATGGTCAAGTGAACAGTCAAAAATAGAGATTAAAGGACCCTGCTCATCTTCATTGATATTAGAATGAGCTGAATGATGGCATTTGTACAGTTGTGACTGCAAGATTAATGTGCTATTTGCAATGTTGTAATCTGTACACATAAGCAGATTACACCCTAAATTTACACTTCTTTTATTATTGTGATTTATATCAACCAAAAACTTAGTAAGTATAATGTCATTAAAAAGTCTTAATTTTTCCAAAATATCATAAAAGAGGCATTTATTTTTCTGTTTAGGCACATATCATGTGCCTACTCACTTTTAGCATAATTTTAGTATATTATATTCTTTTACTACATTTGTAACAGTTTACAGAATATTATAAAAAATTTTTTCCATCTCTAAAACACTAGTGCTTGATAGATCTTTGGTTCAAGAAATATTTATTTAATAATAGAAAATATTACAACCCACTCCAGTACCCTTGCCTGGAGAATCCCAGGGATGGGGGAGCCTGGTGGGCTGCTGTCTATGGGATTGCACAGAGTTGGACATGACTGAAACAACTTAGCAGCAGCAGCACAGAAAATATTAAGTGCCTACTATATGCTAATCATTGATTTGGGTGGTAAAGAAGATTGCCCAGCAGCAAAGAAGACCATCAAGAGTTGTAAGAAACAGGCAATAAACACAGTGAAAACTGCTTTGGAGAAAGAATAAAGTAATGTGACAGATTTTATATTCCAAATATTGGAGAATATATATCTCTCATCCCACATGTTCTTCTTACAATTAATATATTGACACTTGTCCATAAGGTTACAAGGCCTATACCCTTGAAGCTGGGTAAAATTTTGTAACTGCCCCAACTAACAGAAAACAGCAGAAGTGACATTGCCTGATTTCCCAAGGCCAGGTCATAAATGGTGATATGGCTTATGCCTCTCTTTATCTCTCTCTCTCTCTTTCTCTCAGAGTAATTGTTCTGACTGCCCTGAAGCCACCATGCAGGGAGACCTTATAGAGGAGAGAAAAGTAACTTAGGAAATCCAGCTGTTCCAGTTCCCAGTCTTTTGACCAGACCAGATGCCAGTCATGTGAATGAAGGCTGAGAGGTGACCCCAAAGACAACTGTCTGACTGCAACTTCATGAGAGACTCCAAGCCAGAACTGCCTAGCTAAGCTACTCTCAAATTCCTCACCTGTAGACACTGTGGGAGATAACAATGATTATTGTTGTTTTAAGCAGCTAACTTTTGATACAATTTCTGATACAGCCATAGAAACTGGGAGAAGCAGAGTAAAGGAAAAGACAGTGATAGGAGGGCATTAGATTTTATTGATAATCAGAAAGAGCTTTTCCAATAATGTAACACTTGAGCAGAGAATGAAAATGAAGTGAATGAAACCATGAAAAAGTCATGTTGCTGTTGTTTTTGGTCATATGCAACTCTCTTGCAACCCATGGACTGTAGCCTGCCAGGCTCCTCCATCCATGGGATTTCCCAAGGAAGATACTGTAGTGGATTGCCATTTCCTTCTCCAGGGAATCTTCCTGACCCAAGGATCAAACCAATGTCTCCTGCATTACAGGCAGATTCTTTACTATATTCCTTATCAGTCACTTGGGAAGCTTGAAGAAGCTATGTTCATATTCATAGAAAGAGAAATCCAAGCAGAGGTAACAGCAAATAAAAACATCCTGAGAAAAACAAAAGTGAACAAATGGGATCTGATTAAACTTAAAAGCTTTTGCACAGCGAAGAAAACTATAAGCAAGGTGAAAAGACAACCCTCAGAATGGGAGAATTAATAGCAAATGAAACAACTGACAAAGGATTAATTTCTAAAATACACAAGCAGCTCATACAACTCAATACCAGAAAAACAAACAACCCAATCAAAAAGTGGGGAAAAAACCTAAACAGACATTTCTCCAAAGAAGACATACAGATGGCTAACAAACACATGAAAAAATGCTCAAAAATCGCTCATTATTATAGAAATGCAAATCAAAACTACAGTGAGCCATCACGTCACACTGGTCAGAATGGCCCTCATCAAAAAGTCTACAAACAATAAATGCTGGAGAGGGTGTGGAGGAAAGGGAACACTCTTGTACTGTCGGTGGAAATGTAAATTGATACAGCCACTATGGAAGACGGTATGAAGATTCCTTAAAAAATGAGGAATAAAACCACCATATGACCCAGCAATCCCACTCCTAGACATATACCCTGAGGAAACCAAAATTGAAAGAGATACATGTATCCCATTGTTCACTGCAGCGCTATTTACAATAGCTAGAACATGGAAGCAACCTAGATGTCCATCGACAGATGAATGGATAAAGAAGTTGTGGTAAATCTGCACTGTGGAATATTACTGTGCCATAAAAAGGAAAATGTTTGGGTCAGTTCTAATGAGGTGGATGAACCTAGAACCTATTACACAGAGTGAAGTACGTCAGAAAGAGAAAGATAAATACCGTATTCTAACACATATATATGGAATCTAGAAAAATGGTCCTGAGGATTTTATTTGCAGGGCAGTAATGGAGAAACAAACATGGAGAATAGACTTATGGACATGGGGAGAGGAGAGGAGAAGGTGAGATGTATGGAAAGAGTAACAGGGAAACTTACTGTACCATGTGTAAAGTGGATAGCAAACAGGAATTTGCTGTGTGGCTTGGGTAACTGGAGCAGGGGCTCTGTGTCAGCCTGGAGGGGTGGGATGGGGAGGAAGGTGAGAAGGAATATGTGTATACCTATGGCTGATTCATGTTGAGGTTTGACAGAGGACGGCAGGATTCCTTGGAGCAATTATCCTTAATAGAAAATAATTTTTTTTTTTTTAAAGCATCCTGAAGCTAGGGATACTTGGCACACAGGACAACCAGCAAGGGGCTAGGTTGCTGGTGGAAACAAACTAGAGGATGAGTGAGTGGATTGATGCCAGGAGTTATATCCATGTAGAACCTTAGAGGCCTTTGAAAATTGGAAGGATTGTGTTCATGTGTGGGTGTGGTAGTTCAGTCACTCAGTCATGTCTAACTCTTTTGAGATCCCATGGACTGTAGCCCACCAGGCTCCTCTGTTCATGGGATTTCCCAGGCAAGAATACTGGAGTAGGTTGCTATTTCCTTCTCCAGGGAATCTTCCTGACCCAAGGATTCATCCTGCCTCTGTGTCTTCTGTATCTCAGGCAGATACTCTTTACTGACTTAGCCACCAGGGTGTAAATGGGACACTTTTGAAGAATTTTGAGTGAGAGAGTCAAGGCTTCTGATTTATGTACTAAAAGCACCCTCCGGTTGACTTACCCTGATATTGTCTCTCACTGACTTTGCTCCAACTATGCTAGCCTTTTTTCTGCTGATTAAACACGTATGTATGTGTGTTCGGTCACTCAGTCATGTCTGACTCTTTGAAACCTCATGGATTGTAACCCACCAGGCTCCTCTGTCCATGGAATTTCCCAAGCAAGAATACTAGAGTGGTTTGCCATTTCCTACTCTGAGGGATCTTTCAGAGATTGAACTCAAGTTTCTTCATCCCCTGCATTGGCTGGCAGATTCTTTGCCACTGTACCACCTGGGAAGCCCCACTGATTAAACAAACATACAAAGCTCTTGCCTCACTTTTGAGATCCCTCTGCCTTTCACCAGCGCCTGTCTCATACCTTCAAATGTGTGCTTCTGTTGGTATCCTTGGTCTCTCTGTCCAACCAAAAATACCAGTCTGCTTCTGGTGACACTTTCAGTCACATCAACCTGTATTTTACTTTTTTGTGGCCTGTTGTTCTTTCTCCCATGTAAGCTCCATGAAAACAGGGACCATATCTTTCTTGCTTGTTGATATGCCTACAACACTTAGAACAGTGCTTGAAATAAAGTAAGTGCTCCATCAATATTAGTTAAGTAAATGTCATGAACAACCATATCTTCCATAGATATTGTGAAGATTAAGTGATATAATGTATGAAAAGATATTGACCTACAGTTAATTTAGAGAATTTAGATTTTATTTCTTCTTCTCCAGTTTAACATTTTTTTAATTTTTTAAAAACCATATTTTTAAAATAAAGCAGAAACTTCATCTCTAATTTTATTTGCTTTGTGCAATATAAGCAAAATAGCTTAAATATTTTGCTCCTTTCAAATGTTCTGCTTTGAATTCCAAAATTAATCTAGTAATTATTCATACCTTACAAATGGACTCTAGACAACAGAAACACTTCAATACATGTGAATAGAGATTTTTAAATCTAAATATTCATTGGAAATACTTTAGAACTAATACTGAGTTCAGCTTCTAACCCTACACCTTGTTGATAATCTAATTTTGCTAGTCATCTTATGAATTTTTTATATTTGAATTTCTTAGTCTATAAATAAGAAGCCAAAGAGGTAAAGATAAACTCATATCTATTTCTAGCCTCACCATTTACCCATTCAGTAATCTTAGAGGAAATTATTACACTTAACATTTCTGGTTTCATCAACTATAATGCGCCACTAATAATAGAACTTGCTTCATTAGGTTGTCATGAAGTCACAGAGAGATAATGCGTGTAACATGGTCACCATGGTCCTTCACTGAAGAGAAGAGTCAACAAATGAGAACTATCATTACAAAATAAGGAGATTTAAGAAAAGCCACCCTGCCAACCTTGGACTGTTCTTGTGAGGCTCAGCCTCTAATGTTTATGAAAAATTATTACACATCTAAATTACTTTTAAAGCCATTCCAGATTGACCATTAGGCCTATATTTGTTCATACTTAATTAATTTAACTGATAATAGAGTATTAATGCAATGAACATAGGAGAAACTCTAGAAGTATTTAGTTAGTTATGAATATTTATAGGCAAATCTGCTCTGACTTAATTACCTCCAAATGTTAGAAAAGGAAATATTAATTAAGTTTTAAAATCCCAAACTAACTACTGTAAATGAAGCTTTATGTGAATAGAGCAGGAAATGACTGCCTTAAGGCTGTGCCTGGACATTAAAATTCCTTTTCCAACTAATAAATCTATCAATTCTAAGTCCAAAGCTTCAAAATTAAAATCAATTTGAGGGTCATACATTGGGTATTTATAAATATTTACTGAAAATATTTTAAAACCTAGTGTAATTTATATAATTATAAAATACATTGCTTTTATTATATAATTTTTAAATTAGGTATTGTCTTTTCAAATTAGTTTGTCATTTTATAATATCTCAACATATAATTTCAGGAAAATAGATTAAGTTAAAAACTCAACCTTAAATACTTCAGTATATGTTAACATATATTCTGTGATTATTTTTAACTATGATCAATTTAACAAAAAATAGATACATCTTTAGCCTTTATTTGACAGATGTATCTATGTATGTGCTTTAAGACAAAATTACTTTATAACCCTAGAGAAAATGCCAAATTTTTTTAACTGCTACCAAGTAGTTTTATCAAGCAAATTTGGAATAAAAAAAATCACTAGGAATATATGAAAATATTTAATATGTATAAATTAAAATTTTTTGTAAGGTCAATGTAAGTGCTGCATATTCTATATAATATGTTAGTCATTCATTCTCTCAAGCAGAATCACATTGCCATCTGCTTCCAGATATTTATTCTTCTATACATTTTTAATGAGTACCATGCTAGTACTTCACTTTCACTTTGCACTTTCATGCATTGGAGGAGGAAATGGCAACCCACTCCAGTGTTCCTGCCTGGAGAATCCCAGGGATGGCGGGCCCTGGTGGGCTGCCGTCTATGGGGTCGCACAGAGTCGGACACGACTGAAGCGACTTAGCAGCAGCAGCAGCATGCTAGTTAGTTGCTATATGAAACTAATTTATGATCCAAATAATAAGCCTGACATAATTTTGGAATCAGGAAAGAAAAACTAAATGGTTTATGCATACATTAAATGTAATTTTTTTCAAATTTTGTAACCTGTTTGCTTATACTAATGACCTCATTAAGAGACTGTTAATGTTCACATTGTTACTATCAACCAGAATATGTGATTTTCCAGTCTCTTTCTCTCATTTGTTCAGTGTGAATTAAATTATATATAATACTTCATATATTCTAAATGTAAAACTTGATTGCATTCTTTTATTATTTCTATTTTTATTATTTGAGATTACTATGAATCTCATTTTTATTCTTTATAGTATATTTTATTATCCTATTAAAAATAAAATAACAATGCAAATAAAAATAAACTCAAAAATTGGGACCTAATTAAACTTAAAAATTTTTTGCACAGCAAGGAAACCATAAGTAAGACAAAAAGACAACCCTCAGAATGGGAAAAAATATTTGCAAATTAAGCAACCAGTAAAGGATTAATTTCTAAAATATACAAACAGCTCACACAGTTTAACATCAAAAAACAAACAACCCAATCAAAAAATGGGCAGAAGTGCTAAACAGACATTTTTCGAAGAAGACATACAGATGACCGACAAACACATGAAAAGATGCTCAACATCAGTCATTATGAACAAATCAAAACTACAATGAGGTATCACCTCACACTGGTCAGAATGGCCATCATCAAAAACCCTACAAACAACAAATGCTGGAGAAGCCATTTATGGAGAAAAGGGAAGCTTCTTTCACTGTTGGATGGGAATGTAAATTGATAGTGACCACAGAGAAGAGTAGGGAAGTTTTTTAGTTTAAAAAAAACTAAAAACAGACTACCAGATGATCCAGCAATCATACTACTGGGCATGCTGCTGCTGCTGCTAAGTCGCTTCAGTCATGTCTGACTCTGTGCGACCCCATAGACGGCAGCCCACCAGGCTCCCCCGTCCCTGGGATTCTCCAGGCAACAACACTAGGGTGGGTTGCCATTTCCTTCTCCAATGCATAAAAGTGAAAAGTGAAGTCGCTCAGTCATGTCCGACTCCTGGCGACCCCATGGACTGCAGCCTACCAGGCTCCTCCATCCATGGGGTTTTCCAGGCAAGAGTACTGGAGTGGGGTACCATTGCCTTTTCCGACTACTGGGCATATACCCAGAGAAAACCATAATTCAAAAAGGCACATGCACCCCAACGTTGACTGCAGCACTATTTACAACAGCCAGGACATGGAAGCACCTAAACGTCCATCAGCAGAGGAATGGATGAAGCTGTGGTACATGTACCCACTCCAGTGTTCTTGTCTGGAGAATCCCAGGGACGGGGGAGCCTGGTGGGCTTCTGTCTATGGGATCGCACGGAGTCGGACAGAACTGAAGTGACTTAGCAGCAGCAGCAGTGGTACATGTGGTACATGATGAAGATGAAGTTCATGTGGTACAATGGAATATTACTCAGTCATACAAATGAATATAATTGGGTCATTTGTAGAGATGTGGATAGACGTAGAGTCTGTTATACTGTAATGCAAAGGGAAGAAAATCAGAAAGAGAAAAGCAAATATCATATATTAACACATATATGTGGAATCTAGAAAAATGGTATTCAGTTCAGTTCAATCACTCAGTCGTGTCCAACTTTTTGCGACCCCATGAATTGCAGCATGCCAGGCCTACCTGTCCAGCACCAACTCCCAGAGATCACTCAAACTCATGTCCATCGAGTCGGTGATGCCACCCAGCCATCTCATCCTCTGTCGTCCCCTTCTCCTCCTGCCCCCAATCCCTCCCAGCATCAGAGTCTTTTCCAATGAGTCAACTCTTCACATGAGGTGGCCAAAATATTGGAGTTTCAGCTTTAGCATCAGTCCTTCCAATGAACACCCAGGACTGATCTTTAGGATGGACTGGTTGGATCTCCTTGCCGTCCAAGGGACTCTCAAGAGTCATCTCCAACACCACAGTTCAAAAGCATCAATTCTTTGGTGCTCAGCGTTCTTCACAGTCCAACTCTCACATCCATACATGACCACTGGAAAAACCATAGCCTTGACTAGACGGAAAAATGGTATAGATGATCTTATTTGCAAAACAGAAACAGAGACACAGATGTAGAGAACCAAGTATGGATATCAAGTGGGGAACGGAGCGTGGGAAGAATTAGGAGATTGGGATCGGCATATATACACTATCGATACGATGTATAAAATAGATAACTAATGAGAACTTACTGTATAGCACAGGGAACTCTATTCAATGCTCTGTAGTGACCCAAACGGGAAGGAAACCCCCAAAACAGAAAGAGATGTTTATATGTATTGTTGATTCACTTTGCTGTACAGCAGAAACTGATACAATATTGTAAAGCAACAATTAAAAATAATAAAATAATAATACTTATTTTGGGAATAGAAATCTCTCGGTTCCATGGCATATCTTTAGAATTTCTACACCATGTATTTATATCAATTGATAATAAATCTGAGTTCTTAAAGATGTCCAACTAGTGCATAAAAGCCAATTGTCAAGATAACAACTTGGATGTTTCTCAGTTTTCACATTTGTTTAGAATTCTCTGCCAAACCCGTATGTTTGTCTTTTAGGGAGAAATAATGAAAATAAGCATATGTCTCCAGATCCAAAAGCCAGAACTTACAGGACAATGATAAAGCAGATCAGAGGGTGAATACATTTATCAAAATTGTCATTGATGTTCATTACTTCCATATCTCTTTTTCCCTTTGGCATTTGTAGGAGTCTCTGTTTGTGAGTGTGCTCTGAGTAAGTCTACTCAAGTCAGCTCTGTTTTATTGTTACAAATCCAAGAACATTAGGCAGCAGGAAGTATAGCCATCAGAAGACAGGGTGAACCTCTACTGACAAAGTCTTTGCAAATATTGAAGACCACCAAATACACTTTGTAACTGACTGTATATGAAATGTTGATGGTGTAAATAGCTCAGATATAAAAATATCAATATTTTAATTATATTTATTTATATTTTCTAAAATGTGTCCTAAAAAACAAACTTATAGGTTGGTATGACTAACTCCAAGCAGCACACTGTCAACTGTAAGATTAGTCCTTAAGAAGTTACTGACTATTATCGTGAGCCACTACAACTTGCTCTTATAGCTGTATCTCATCAGACAAACTAAATGACAAGATTCTAAAGGTCAAGGACTGTGATTTCTCTGGGTACTTCATCTCCAGTGTTCAAAATTACGATTTACATCTTTATACATCAGGCTACAAAAGGAACAGAGCATGACTCCGTGATGGACGATAGAATGTGGAGAATTTTTTTTTGGGGGGTGGGGGTTATTTGTTATGTCTTGTTTTATTTTGTTCATGACATTAAAATTGCACTTAACCTTATTTTAATCAAAGACATGTAATTTTTAAATAGTGGAAACACCTTTCAGAAATGAGTATATTTTTTTCATGAAAAAAGTAAATGTCTTATCTTTCAAGGTTAATCTATATTAAACTCAAAACACTCTTACTTAAAAATTCTTGTAGATTATGAGATTTATAATTTATCTGAAATGTTCTTCCTATTAGAGTTTATTTTTAATAGGATTTAGACTAAAACTATAAGGCAATTGAGCAAAGCATTATGAAGCACCATATGGGCTTCTAAACTAAGAAGATGATACACATAGGTCCTGCCAACTACTCCTCTCTGTCTCCTTCCCCACCTGCCAGTCTCCCACCACATCCTGAATTCTGTCATGATATTGGGTGCCTTTGGTATAAATTATTTAACAGGGGTCTCTGTGTTCTTCAATAAGGATCTCTTAATCATAAAAGGCAGAAAATAAAAAGAACCCTAACCTTATTAAAAATTGGCGAACTGCTTAAAGTTATAGGGCTATCAACATATAAACATTTCCAAATGGAGATTAGAGGTGAGAAGCAATTACTTGACCATAACTAGAGCCCAAGGCTAGGTGATGAATAGAAACTGACAAAATTAAAGCAGAGCAAATTGCTCAGAGTGGCAGCTAGGCTACCCCTGACAGGAGTAAACAAAAAAGAACTGAAGCACAACACAGTCGTCTTATTTCTCTCCCCTGTTTATAGTCCACTTTTAAGGATTTTCTCTTCTATAGGAAGAGAGATGCTTCCTTTTATTGTTTATGCTTCCTTCTACTGTCCAAACATAGATCCTTGAATCTAGATGATTCTTTAAGTCATAAGAAAAAATGTTGCGTACAATATTATTAAAACATGAGCTTGGGGACATACTGCTAGCTCAGAAAATTAAACATCTGTGGAACATGCTCTGGTGGCAAGAAATCAAGGTCAGCCTAAGGGGAAAAAAATGCCCTAGAGGTGGATTTGTTTGATATATATTCTTTCCCATTCCCAGTCCCTTCTCCTTCTCATTTCAGTTGGGAGAATCTCTCTTAAAATGCTGTGTACGTAATATTGTTTCAACACTTTATAATTGCAGCTACTAGCTTTGCTTTTCTGTATATATCATCTGGGCCTTCTTGATTCTCTCTACGTTTGTCTCTCTGAGAAGAACCAGAAAGAGAAGCCAAGCCGACTTTACCAACAGCCCCAGAAAGGGCTAACTAATACACGTAATTCATAGAGACACTTGTCAAACTCTTTAGATTCCATAGGAAGTATGCATGGACAAACTTCCTAAAAAAATATAGGTCTACATTCATTCATATGTGAGAGATTAAGGCTGTTGTTGCCTGTGTAATGTGATTTGGCAGCTGCGGGGAGCGAGCTCCGCCCCTGGCAAAGGTCATGAGGAAGGAGGCTTGGCATACGCAAAGGCGGGATCAAGCCTCAGGAGTCTCCCTGGAAATTCTCGAGCAATCTACCCCCAAAACCAGAGTCTGCCTACTTTCTGCTTTGTGCTTTCACCTACACCTCTGACTTTACGGGGGGCTGTCCCCCACTACCTCTCTCTGAAAAAAGAGTTAGCTTACAGCTCCAGTTAATAATTCCTGGGTGTGACAGTGTTTCAACCTACAAACTCCCTTGGAAGTCCTCTAGCCTGCCTGAATAGGTTTTTCCGGCCACATGTGATTGCTCAGAGCCTCCAAACTGAGAGGCGTGAGATGTTCTAAACTGTCTAAATACAGATTCCTTTGAGCAGTTAAAAGATTGATTAGAAATTGTATTGGTGAAGGGATTTTCACTTGTTGGGCCAATGTTTGCTGCTAAGTCTCCATATCCCTTATCTGCTGTGTCCCTGGCAGTGTATTGATTAATATAATTGGTGTAAGTAGTAGCTTTAATGTTTGTAACCTGGGACCCTTGAATTAATTCTTTTTCTTGTTATAGCCCACCACACCTTTGCTCTGTAGGAATGCAACTTTATCTAATGCTTTTTGGAGGCTGGCGCCTGACTTTAGAATAATCACCTTTAGAGAAAAAGGCCTCCGGGCTAGAAGATGATGCAAATCACCTAAACTTTTGCATATGATAAGTTTGCAGGAAGAAAGCCTGGCTTACTGCATGACTCTACCCCTTCCCCCATTATCCTCTATGCATAACTTAAAGTATAAAAACTACTTTGGAAAATAAAGTGCGGGGCCTTGTTCACCGAAACTTGGTCTCACCATGTCGTTCTTTCTCTTACCTTCTGGCTGAATTATTCAGCCTCTTTTCTCCACTGAATTTCCTCACTGAGCTATCCTCATTCTATTACTCTTTATATCCTTAATTAAAGTTTAGCTAAGCAGTTGTTTCCTGATCCTCGCCGACGCCGTCCCCGCTTCGAATTCCCTGGATCCACCGGGGCTGGACCCCGGCAGGCAGCTACTGAAAGACCCACTCTGACCAAAAAGACCCTCAGAAAGGACCTATTACAGATCTGAAAATTTCTATGATTAGGTTAAAGTGCATCAGTGCTGCTTACTTAAAATTAAAAGCCAATGCATTTAAGACTTACTTTTCAACACTTTGCATTAATTAATTGATCAATTAATGAATTCCAATTCTCTGAGAGGTTAGTACATACTATAAGTAAGTTTTGAAGAAGAAGGACCTCCTAGAAAGTTAAATAACAATGCTTATCATAGCAGTATCTGAGGATCAGTTCAGTTCAGTTCAGTCACTCAGTCGTGTCCGACTCTTTGCAACTTCATGAACTGCTGCTGCTGCTGCTAAGTTGCTTCAGTCATGCCCAACTCTGTATGACCCCAGAGACGGCAGCCCATCAGTCTCCCCCGTCCCTGGGATTCTCCAGGCAAGAACACTGGAGCGGGTTGCCATTTCCTTCTCCAATCCATGAAAGCGAAAAGTGAAAATGAAGTTGTTCAGTCGTGTCCGACTCTTAGCGACCCCATGGACTGCAGCCTACCAGGCTCATCCGTCCATGAGATTTTCCAGGCAAGAGTACTGGATTGGGGTGCCATTGCCTTCTCCGAACCTCATGAACTGCAGCACGCCACATCTCCCTGTCCATCACCAACTCCTGGAGTCCACCCAAACCCATTTCCACTGAGTCAGTGATGCCATCCAACCATCTCATCCTCTGTCGTCCCCTTCTCCACCTGCCCTCAATCTTTCCCAGCATCAGGGTACTTTCAAATGAGTCAGCCCTTTGCATTAGGTGGCCAAAGTATTGGAGTTTCAGCTTCAACATCAGTCCTTCCAATGAACACCCAGGACTGATCTCCTTTAGGATGCACTGGTTGGATCTCCTTACAGTCCAAGGGACTCTCAAGAGTCTTCTCCAACACCACAGTTCAAAACCATCAATTCTTCAGTGCTCAGATTTCTTTATAGTCCAACTCTCACATCCATACATGACTACTGGAAAAACCATAGCCTTGAGTAGATGGACCTTTGCTGGCAAAGTAATGTCTCTGCTTTTTAATATGCTGTCTAGGTTGGTCATAACTTTCCTTCCAAGGAGTAAGCGTCTTTTAATTTCATGGCTGCAGTCACCATCTGCCCTGATTTTGGAGCCCAAAAAAAATAAAGTCTGACACTGTTTCTACTGTTTCCCCATCTATTTGCCATGAAGTGATGGGATCGGATGCCATGATCTTCATTTTCTGAATGTTGAGCTTTAAGCCAACTTTTTCACTTTCCTCTTTCACTTTCATCAAGAGGCTTTTCAGTTCTACTTCACTTTCTGCCATAAGAGTGGTGTCTTCTGCATTTCTGAGGTTATTGATATTTCTCCCAGCAATCTTGATTCCAACTTGTGCTTCTTCCAGCCCAGAGTTTCTCATGATGTACTCTGAATATAAGTTAAATAAACAGGGTGACAATATACAACCTTGTATACAGCCTTGTATAAGGAAAAGATGGAGAAGCTCTATACAGTCAGCAAAAACAAAACCGGGAGCTGACTATGGCTCAGATCATGAACTCCTTATTGCCAAATTCAGACTTAAATTAAAGAAATTGGGGAAACCACTAGACCATTCAGGTATGACCTAAATCAAATCCCTTATAACTATACAGTGGAAGTGAGAAATAGATTTAAGGAACTAGATCTCATAGACAGAGCGCCTGATGAACTATGGATGGAGGTTTGTGACATTGTACAGGAGACAGGAATCAAGACCATCCCTAAGAAAAAGAAATGCAAGAAAGCAAAATGGCTGTCTGAGGAGGCCCTACAAATAGCTGTGAAAAGAAGAGAAGCAAAAAGCAAAGGAGAAAAGGAAAAATATAACCATTTGAATGCAGAGTTCCAAAGAAGAGCAAGGAGAGATAAGAAAGCTCCTCAGTGATAATGCAAATAAATAAAGGAAAACAATAGAATGGGAAAGACTAGAGATCTCTTCAAGAAAATTTGAGATGTCAAGGGAACATTTCATGCAAAGATGGGCTCAATAAAGGACAGAAATGGTAGAGACCTAACAGAAGCAGAAGATATTAAGAAGAGGTGGCAACAATACACAGAAGAACTGTACAAAAAAGATCTTCAGGACCCAGATAATCATGATGGTGTGATCACTCACAGTCACCTAGAGCCAGACATCCTGGAATGTGAAATCAAATGGGCCTTAGGAAGCATCACTACAAACCTAGTGAAGGTGATAGAATTCCAGTTGAGCTATTTGAAATCCTAAAAGATGATGCTGTGAAAGTGTTGCAGTCAATATGTCAGCAAATTTGGAAAACTCAGCAATGGCCACAGGACTGGAAAAGGTCAGTTTAAATTCCAATCTCAAAGAAAGGCAATGCCAAAGAATGCTCGAACTACCCCACAATTGCACTCATCTCACACACTAGTGAAGTAATGCTCAAAATTCTGCAAGCCAGGCTTCAGCAATATGTGAACCGTGAACTTCCAGATGTTCAAGCTGGTTTTAGAAAAGGCAGAGGAACCCGAGATCAAATTGCCAATATCTGGATCATGGAAAAAGCAAGAGAGTTCCAGAGAAACATCTGTATCTGCTTTATTGACTATGCCAAAGCCTTTCACTGTGTGGATCACAATAAACTGGAAAATTCTGAAAGAGATGGGAATACCAGACCACCTGACCTGCCTCTTGAGAAACCTGTATGCAGATCAGGAAGCAACAGTTAGAACTAGACATGGAAAAACAGACTGGTTCCAAATTGGGAAAGGAGTACGTCAAGGCTGTAGATTGTCACCCTGCTTATCTGAGGATCAGGGAAGTGGAGACTAAGAGTTGTTCCTGTTCAGTCACCAAGTTATGTCAGATTCTTTGTGACCCATGGAATGAAGCACACCACGCCTCCCTGGAAATGGAAATGGCTTACCCTAAAGCAAATATCACAGTTTCTCCAAGATCAGACTTCTCTTCCATTTAATTCTTATCTCAAATTTAAAATAAACATAACTCCTTTCATAACCTTGTGTTTTTCCCAAAGAACTTCCCTGAAATTTGGAAAGGGAAGTTGCTTTTATTCTCATCTTAGCTCAGTTGATATGATATTTTCTTAGACATCAGAGGAGAAATAGTGGACAGAAAATGAGACCAGAGCACGAAGAAATCCTATGTTACACATTCAACTCTTACTAACAGGAAATAGATGCTGGCCTGCCTTCTTTCCCAAGACCTCCTAAATAGTTGGTTGCTTTTCAATTTTTGTTTTTAAAGTACCTGAGCCAAAACAACGGCAAGCTAGATTTTTAAAATAGGATCAGTGACAAATGCTGAAATGCCAAGTTGAAGTGCACAGGATACAACCAAGTAAAATGCAAGAAGGAATTTGGAAGGCAGATTAGGAAAATGTGGGCCCAAATCTGTGCCTGCCAACTGCTCTTAATAAACTGTGCTGAGGTCAAAGATACACTGGGGAGTTTATTCAAAAGCACACACAGAACAAAGAGGCAGATGCTGCTTCTCTTTGCATTTTTAGGGAATTGTTTTAAATAAGGGTGCTAGGGCACTTTCCCCCAAATTAAAGATTTCTGCCTTTGTGGATGAAATTCTTACTCTCAATGACTAAACTTCCATCGGGGGTAGCTTAGGACTCTTGGTAGTTTCCTAGTTCATGCACACTACTATAAGATATTTTTCCCACTTGGAATCAGATTCCACTTGTGGTTCTGGGTTCCCTCAGATAAGTCACGCTAAGGTCAAATAGCAACTCCACAATGGAAAAACTGACCAGTATATGTTCTCTAAATGTTTGGAGACTTCTACTGAAATGGAGGAATGTTCCATGGGATAGCCAACTAAAAAACATTTCCTAAAATCACAATTTACAAGACTAACAAGAGACATATTAAATATTTTTAAGTCCAGCTTATAATACAGAGTGAAGATAATTGTATACTGGTGCACATTATAAAACAAATTAACATTTATAAGCTACTTTGAAGTTCTCAAATGTAATACACTTTGGATTATAGAAATTTTGAATCTTTAAGTCATCAGTGTTTCATAATACCTTGAGAAACATATTCTTTTGGAAGGGAAAATGTTTCAAAAAGCATTAGAAATATATTTGAATAGCCTTTCAAGAAAAATCTTGAAAAAACTGTAACACCAGACACAGTCAATTCCTATTGAAGGTTTTTATGAGATGCTATGCTATGCTGCTGCTGCTAAGTCACTTCCGTCATGTCCGACTCTGTGCGACCCCAGAGACGGCAGCCCACCAGGCTCCCCCATCCCTGGGATTCTCCAGGCAAGAACACTGGAGCGGGTTGCCATTTCCTTCTCCAATGCATGAAAGTGAAAGGTGAAAGTGAAGTCACTCAGTCGTGTCTGACTCCTAGCGACCCCATGGACTGCAGCCCACCAGGCTCCTCCATCCATGGGATTTTCCAGGCAAGTGTACTGGAGTGGGGTGCCATTGCCTTCTCTGTTTTATGAGATAGTCTACTTTAACTTACAAACCAGAGCTATGTTTCTATTAATTTATATTTTGCTTCTTTAAATTACAAGATTACTAATAAATCTAATAATAATAATTACAAAGCAGAGACATTACTTTGCCAACAAAGGTCTGTATAGTCAAAGCTATGGTTTTTCCAGTAGTCATGTATGGATGTGAGAGTTGGACCATAAAGAAAGCTGAGCATGGAAGAATTGATGCTTTTGAACTGTGGTGTTGGAGAAGACTCTTGAGAGTCCTTTGGACTGCAAAGAGATCAAACCTGTCAATCCTAAAGGAAATCAGTCCTAAATATTCATTGGAAGGCCTGATGCTGAAGCTGAAGCTCCAGTACTTTGGCCACCTGATGCGAAGAACTGACTCATTGGAAAAGACTTTGATGCTGGGAAAGATTGAAGGCAGGAAGAAAAAGGGATGACAGAGGATGAGATGGATGAATGGCATCATCAACTCGATGGACATGAGTTTGAGTAAGCTACAGGAGCTGGTGATGGACAGGGAAGCCTGGGGTGCTGCAGTCCATTGGGTTGCAAAGAGTCAGACACAACTGAGTGACAAACAGGCTAATAATCTAAAAAGACATAAACCCAATACTTTTGAAAGAACACAGGCTATTTAAAAGTCATATGTTAAGTCATGAATTAATGGTAATGTAATCAGCAACAGAGGATTGTATTATACATGAATATATAGCATGTGACAGAAGAAAAGAGTGGATTAGGAAATCAAAATATGATTTGCAGATCTCTGGCAAATGTCTGTAAATATGATCAAATTGTATACTTAAATATAAAAACAAATGCCTTTTCAGCCTAGATTTTATTATTGCTTCAAGTCACTCACTATAGGTAAGGGCAAAACTGAGAAACTCTATTAATATTTGAAATTAAATAGATATAATACAGAAAAAAGAAGCAGCAATAGTATTCCTAACATATATTACTTTCCTTTAATTCCCAAGTTTTTAGGGTTCTTTCAGTGAGATGTTTCTTGGTTTGTTTGTGTGTGTGTCTTCATGCCACTTATGGGCAGAGTTATTAAATGGTTTGTGTTGTCTGTGATATATAATTTTATTTGTGCAAATAATAACATTTGATTAAGGTAAGTTGATATACACATGAAATCAGGTAGAAAGCCTTATTATTCTGAATTTAGGTATTACCTTTATATAGTAGTTAGCTTTTCCCTGGCAACTTTTTTACTTATATATTCATTGTCATTCAAAGTCAACAAATTTTTTATCCATTTATGCATAAAAAGAGAAATATTTTTGGTAAATGTTTGGCAAACCTTGGAGATTCCTAGGAAAAAAGCAGTATATTTCTAAGCTCAGATATCTAAGAAAATCATAAGATTGGCATTAAAATAGGGCTTCAACTATGTTCAGCATACTAGAAAACTATTACTATAAATAAAGTAAATGTAAGAATGGTAGATAATCAGTTGAATTGGTCTTTCCAAGTACACCAAAAATGCCCTGAGCACTAAACAAAGGTATTAAACACTAAGAAAGAAGAAATAAATAACTTAGTCTGGAGGAGATTAATTTGCAAGAGTATTTCACTGGCATTTCTATTCTATTTTGTTACAGCTGGAGTAAAACCTGATTTTCCAGGGAAATCATGCCCTGGGCTACTATTTCTTGGCATAGTTCATCAAAATTCAGGGCAATTGAGCCAAGCTATACTAGCCTTAGTATATGACTAGTTTTGAAATTCTAGCTAAGCAAGTGCTAGCTATTTTATGATCTTTAATTCCATCATATTGAAGTGTAAAGGAAAAATGAACCTGTTATGAACAATTATCATGCTTCAATCACAATCCAGGTGCTTGAGATATAACACTGTATGATTCAGGATAGCTAACTGCCATGACAAACAACTCAATAATTCTCAAGGCTTAACCTAATAGAACTCTACTTCTGTGTCGGGTAAAAAGATCAGTGAGTATGTTTGCTGAGCTGCCGTCAGGAGGTGATTCAGGAACCCAGGTTACTCCTGTCTTGTGGCTCCACTCCATATAGAGAGCATCAGTCATAGATTGCATCCTCTGTATTCATAGAGCAGATGGAGGAAGAGCGAGAACGTGGAGCTCAGGCCTCAAAATGGTGCTGCTGCTGCTGCTACTGCTAAGTCGCTTCAGTCGTGCCTGACTCTGTGCGACCCCATAGACGGCAGCCCACCAGGCTCCCCCATCCCTGGGATTCTCCAGGCAAGAACACTGGAGTGGGTTGCCATTTCCTTCTCCAATGCATGAAAGTGAAAAGTGAAAGGGAAGTCGCTCAGTCGTGTCCAACTCTTTGCGACCCCATGGACCATAGCCTACCAGGCTCCTCCGCCCATGGGATTTTCCAGGCAAGAGTACTGGAGTGGGGTGCCATCGCCTTCTCATATCACTTTATTCACATTTCCTTAGCCAAAACAAATCACAAGGGTTACTGGAAATAGTCTACCTGTGTGCCCAGGAAGAAAGATTTGAAAAATAACTAGCCAATACTTCCTGCAATCAGTTTAAAAAAAAAAAAAAAAAAATCTCTTGTCTTGAGGTATTTACATTCTATATGGGGGAAAACAAAAACAGAATAAAACAATTAAATTGTATAGCCTTTTATAAGGTAAAAAATAACACAGTTGCAGCTGAGGATGGAGGGGAGAGAAGGAAAGAAAACACAAAGTATGGTAAGAGGGATAAGGGTCTTTAGACAATGGCTGTTGGTGACTGAAGTTGTATGGATGATAGAACATTGGAGAAGAGAAGATCAAAGAAGTAGGATGCCAATTATATTGATCTTCCTCTTTACTGATAATGTCACAGTGTTAAGGAAAGTGGATTTTGAGCCAGAAACCAAAATCACAGAGAATACAGGATTGGGGGTATCCTGTGAATTAGTTAATAACAGCAGTAAAAAGAAGCAGCAGGCAATTTGGTGTGGAGTTCAGAGCTTTAGAGAGGATGGGGAAAGAATGATGTGAAAACAGCAGCTAGGGACAAAGAGAATGTCCGTCCCCTTCTTCAGGTGAACCTGTACAAGAACTGTAGAATACAAAGCTGCTGCTGCTGCTAAGTCGCTTCAGTCGTGTCCGACTCTGTGCAACCCCACAGACGACAGCCCACCAGGCTCCTCCATCCCTGGGATTCTCCAGGCAAGAACACCGGAGTGGGTTGCCATTTCCTTCTCCAGTGCATTAAAGTGAAAAGTGAAAGGGAAGTCGCTCAGTCATGTCCGAGAATACAAAGCAGCCATAACCTAAGAAGCCTATAGGGAAGCACTGCTCTTGTGGAAAGGCCAATTTCCACTGGAGCAAGAAGGTAAAGGGACAATTCAAGGAGTCAATAACATCAGGATTTTGCTGAAGACGGATTGACCAGGAAATCTGGGACTCTCTGTAGTGATTGACATGAATGAAGTAAATAGTACATTGAAATTAGTCTCAGGCAGGGAGACCAGTGGAGAAGGAACTTCAATATTTAGATGAGATACAAGGGCCTGAAACAAGGCATCTTTCAAAGGCATTGCACCATTTTTCTTTGACTAAATTTAACTCACAATTTGAAGGGAACATTTGTTTTGGAACCAAATTTTCTAAACTATTTCATATTCCTTTTTAGTGTTTCAAATTAAAACTGATTTTAAATCCATCTTTGATGAAACTCTAGTCACGATTCTTCTTCTGAAGTTTAAAGGTACATAAAAATACATTTCTAAGTGATATAAACATAGAATCACAGATTCTCAGGGTTTGAAAGTTTTAATTCACTTGGTTCAACCATCCAGCTGATATTGGAAGCCTTTCTAGCATATCCTTGCCAAGCAATCTTCTGGTCTAGGCTTGTATCTCCAAGAATGATATATCTAGATAGGTGGTTAAGAGCGTGGGCTCTGGAATTAAGCAGACCTACATTTAAATTCCTATTCCATCACTTCCACTCATGTGAACTTTGGCAAATTATTTAACTTTTTTCTCAGAGTTCCAAAATCTTAATCTATAAAATGGAAATAATATTACCGCTTACCTCATAGTGTTATACTAAAGAAATAAGGCATGTACAGCATTCAGCACAGTGCCCAACACAGAGTAATTCCTCAATAAATGATTGATGATATTATCATTATTTTTGTTTATCCCATTATTATTAACTTCCAAGGCATCATCTTTCAGTATTGGATAGCTGCCTCAGAAATTTCTTCTTGCTACCATCCCATAGAAAAATTTGGTTTCAGGATGAAATTTGCCAAAATAAATGTTCCACCCACTAGCCATATTTCATCATAAAATCTGAAAGGAATTCCCTGAAAAGAATGTGCATAATGTCATAGATACCCTGTTAGGATTTCAAGATTTCAAAAGTATAAATAAAGACTTGAAATATTAAATAATCCATAAAACCTTATCAATGCTATCTGTTTTGTAACACTTATAAAAAGTAAAGAAATGTGAACAAACGTAATCTATTACCTGATGTCACAACTGGGCAATGACTTGTATGACAAATTTAATTTCAATAGATTCAGTAATTGCTTCCCTGACTTCAGAGCTTTTAATTGATTCAAAACCCTCTAGACAATAAACAGAACCTTAACCAAAAAAAAAAAAGAGAGAGAGGTTTTTGTGAAGTTTCTTTCTAATTCACAGGAAACAAATTGCATGCTGTCTGATCAGGTTCATTACATTTTTCAAACACACTGCTGGGAAATGTTTTGTCAAGATGCTCAGAGCATTTGATAATAGAAGTAAGAAAATAGAATCAAGATTTCGAGAACAACAATAAAATAAATTATTTATAATCCATGTAGATGCCACTTACCATAACTAGTAAATTCTTGTATATGTAAATTAACTTCTTTTTTCATGCAAATTATCCAGTTCTTTTAAAAACATGTCTTATAGTGCAGTGGGGGAAAAAATGACTGTCTTAAAAATCATAAAATCCTTTCTTCACCATTTAAAAACATGCATGTATTGAGAATGAATATACTTTGCACTGAGAAAATGTTTGCCAAAATATGTTTAGAACAAAGGAAATGTTTGAAATGTCATTATTAGTTATCAGGAATTTTTTAAAGGTAATTACCTTTGAGTGTAGCATTGTTTTGACTTAAAAATAAGGCAGTCTATAATTAGCTAGAAAGCTTAAAGACAGAAGAATTGGTAAGTTAAAGATGAAAAAAAATTAAAACTAACTCATTATTAATAGAAGGAAATCAAAGACTAAAATGAGAGAGTTGATATACATTAGATCTAAAATCCTTGCCAGCAATGAAATTGTTGACTTAGAAGAAGTCAGATATGACTACATTAAAATTATTTGAAATAGTATCCACAAACATGGAGCAAGAGGAACCTTAAGAAATAAGTATCTACTTAAATCATCTTAAAGGTTCCTACCAAAGACCATAACCAAAAGAAAGTATGGTGATGAGGCTGAGTTCTAAAGACAATTTGGTTGTTGGGGTAGTGAGAGAGCAACAGAGTTTCAAGCCACCAGAATATTTAAGTCTTCGTGGTTTACCTATAAATGGTTAAATTGATTTATAGATTATTCTATACTGTTAACTGAATCATTCTCAGGACATGCAGAAATGGTTTAAAAATATTCCTGTAAATAAATTAAAGATTAATTATATAATAATACTGCAAGTAACAGCAAACAGTAAGAAATGGAGGAAGTTAACACTTCTCCTGTTAGGAAGTGCTCTTCAATAGCCACAGTAGGAATTTAAAATAATGACAGCCTAATCATCCCTTTAAAGATCTAAAACTGTGAAGACTATTTAAAAGATGGATTTACATTAACTTTTACTTATGACAAATGCATTTTCCTAATTTTATTTCTTAAAATATTACTTAATGATACTAGGAAATCATGATAATTAGCTGACATTTAAAAATACTGTTTATGTCATTTTTAACTCAGCCTTTTTCATTTCAGCCTTTATTTCCATTTCTCTGTCCATTTTGTAATACATTTAATTTACTGTGTACTTAATATAGTAGGCTTTGAACTTAAAATCCTCAGACTATTAGTATATGGATATCATTAATGAATATATAAAACCAGTGGTGCCATAAATATGTGTTTCCACAAAGCTTTGTTAGAATTAATATTCTCTCAAAGCCAATAGGGCTTCCCCTGTAGCTCAACTGGTAAAGAATCTGCCTCCAATGCAGGAGACTCCAGTTCATTTCCCGGGTTGGGAAGATCTGCTGGAGAAGGGATAGGCTACCCAGTCCAATATTCTTGGGCTTCCCTGGTGGCTCAGACGGTAAAGAATCTTCCTGCAATGTGGGAGACCTGGGTTTGATCCCTGGGTTGGGAAAGTCCCCTGGAGAAGGGAATGGCTACTGATTCTAGTATTCTGGCCTGGACAATTCCATGGACTATACAGTCCATGGGGTCATTAAGAGTAGGATCCAACAGAGCAACTTTCACTTTTCACTTTCAAAACCAAATATCATCACCATGGAAAAAGCATCTTACATAAGAATAAATAAAATGTTATCAAAAATACTTATTACCTCAGGTTACTTTAAAATCTAGTCCTCAGTTTTCTAAATTTTTATATCATTATCTCAGAATAACTTCTCAGCCCTATCATCTCTAGATTGTTCTTGCAGTCAGTATACAATAGATTCCTACTTCAATTGGTCCACTTAATAATGTATCTAACTTTTCTATGCTCTGAAGAATATAATTCAGGAAACAGTTTTTAGCAGTATATTTCCTAGAGAGAATTTTATGCTAACATTTCATTACTTAAGAATATCTTTAAAAGCCTTCATTATCAACTATTGAAAATGGCTAGCAGTCTGTAGCAATCATTTCAACATGATTTCTGTTGAAATTCTTAACTACCATAGCCACAAAACTTTGAGCTCTTCTTTTTAAGAAGTTGTTATAAAAATCTGTTGTTTGAACATTTTGTACTAAATACTAAGTACAAAATGTGTTTTGGATGCCCTATTTTTCTCTAACACCCTTCTTTATATGTTCATGTTCTTTTCTATGTTTGAGTTGAATATTATTTATTACTGATGGTTTATATAATTTTGTAGGATTTTTCTTCCTTGTAAATTTAGAAGGGACAAGTATCTTTCTGTTAATTTGTTCTCATTAGATGTGAAGAATTTTCAAAGAAATATGAAACAGTTTGACAACTAATTTTTATAAGGCAAGCACAAGTGAGTCTACAAAGATTAGAATTAGAATCTAATATCTATTATTACTTTATGTTTAGATTTTATTAATATTTGTTGTTTCAAAAAGAGTATATTGGACATTTCCAAACTTACATACCTCATATGCTTACTTAATATTTGTATTCACTGCCACTGTATTTCCCTATTTAACTCTTGACCAGTTCTTAATAATACAAAAACACAAACATTGAAGCTTTAATAATCATGAATTATTTTAGCACATAAATACTACGACAGTCATAATTGTTTCAATCCCCATAAAACCAGTACTGTTACCAGAAGTAAAAGATACAAGATCTTGTCAATCTTTTCTTTTCAACAAATATATAACCAACTAAAATTTCAGAACACTGACAAAGAATACAGTAACAATGAAATGGCCAATGGTTCTTTCATAGTGCATGACAAGAATGATTTATAAGAGCCATGCTGAAGAGAAAAGATTTCCAAAAATGATAGATGTTCTTTCCATTTCTCCATAAATCACAGTGTACAATATTTAAACTGTCAGTGCTCATACCGTGTAGTATTTCACAAGAAAAAAAAAAACGCACTCTCCCTCCTGTCTCCATTTGGAAAAGAAATTTATGCAGGTCAGGAAGTGGGTTTGAGTCAATATCAACACTTCTACTCTGGTGACTCCAAAAGGCTATTGAAGAGTTTTATCTTCTCCCTCATGGCTCGGATGGTAAAGAATCTGCCTGCAATGCTGAAGACCTGGGTTTGATCCCTGGATTGGGAAGATCCCCTGGAGAAGGAAATAGCAACCCACTCCAGTATTCTTGCTTGGAGAATTCCATGCACAGAGAAGTATGGCAGGCTACAGTCCATGGGATCCTAAAGTGTCTAACAGAACTGAGCTACTAACACTACTTGGGCAACACATTCTGATGATCCTCACTACCAAAAAAGGCTAAACCTAAATCCAGAGGGAAAACAAAATGGAGGTTTTAAGTCTCACTGTTTTCAAACTTTGATACAATACCCCAAAGTGAACTTTTCAAATCATGTTTGTTCTCCTTATTTCTGGCTAAATAATCAGCTTTTTAGAATTAAAATAGCAAATTGGATAAGTAAAGATCTGAGGTTAAAACCTTAAGTAAAATTTTAAGTGAGACAGAGTTTGTAATTTTCCAAGACAGAAATAAAGTCTGTGAGTCTAGAATCCTGAGAATAAGGGAAACTGTGACAGAAAGTAAAATCAGAGATGGGCAGAACTAGATCATTTCAGTTCAGTTCAGTTCAGTTGATCAGTCGTGTCCGACTTTTTGCGACCCCATGAATTGCAGCACGCCAGGCCTCCCTGTCCATCACCAACTCCTGGAGTTCACTCAGACTCACGTCCATCAAGTCAGTGATGCCATCCAGCCATCTCATCCTCTGTCGTCCCCTTCTCCTGCTGCCCCCAATCCCTCCCAGCATCAGGGTCTTTTCCAATGAGTCAACTCTTCACATGAGGTGGCCAAAGTACTGGAGTTTCAGCTTTAGCATCATTCCTTCCAAAGAACACCCAGGACCGATCTCCTTTAGAATGGACTGTTTGGATCTCCTTGCAGTCCAAGGGACTCTCAAGAGTCTTCTCCAACACCACAGTTCAAAAGCATCAATTCTTTGGCGCTCAGCTTTCTTCACAGTCCAACTCTCACATCCATATATGACTACTGGAAAAACCATAGCCTTGACTAGACGGACCTTTGTTGGCAAAGTAATGTCTCTGCTTTTCAGTATGCTGTCTAGGTTGGTCATAACTTTCTTTCCAAGGAGTAAGCGTCTTTTAATTTCATGGCTGCAATCACCATCTGCAGTGATTTTGGAGCCCAAAAAAACAAAGTCTGACACTGTTTCCACTGTTTCCCCATCTATTTCCCATGAAGTGATGGGACCAGATGCCATGATCTTCATTTTCTGAATGTTGAGCTTTAAGCCAACTTTTTCACTCTCCACTTTCACTTCCATCAAGAGGCTTTTGAGTTCCTCTTAACTTTCTGCCATAAGGGTGGTGTCATCTGCATATCCGAGGTTATTGATATTCTCCCAGCAATCTTGATTCCAACTTGTGCTTCTTCCAGCCCAGCATTTCTCATGATGTACTCTGCATGTAAGTTAAATAAGCAGGGTGACAATATACAGCCTTGACGTACTCCTTTTCCTATTTGGAACCAGTCTGTTGTTCCATGTCCAGTTCTAACTGTTGCTTCCTGACCTGCATATAGGTTTCTCAAGAGGCAGGTCAGGTGGTCTGGTATTCCCATCTCTTGAAGAATTTTCCACAGTTTATTGTTATCCACACAGTCAAAGGGTTTGGCATAGTCAATAAAGCAGAAATAGATGTTTTTCTGGAACTCTCTTGCTTTTTCAATGATCCAGCAGATGTTGGCAATTTGATCTCTGGTTCCTCAGCATTAAGGATGGTTAAAATTAGCTTCCAGATCCTCTACTTGACATTCTTACTTTAAACTTCAAGTTTAAAAACACTGACTTGTTTTTACACAGACCATCCACAAACTTTCATTTATATCTCACTTCTACATCCTCTCTTTTTGAAATATAACCAGTCTGGGTCAGAACCTTTTGTTAAATTTCAGTTTTAAAATTCATTCTCCCATTTTTCATCCATTCATCCTCCATTCATTCCCTATCTGCCACAGTTTTGTCCCTACTCCTCCTAATAATGTGATTTTTAAAGTTATATTTCATGTAACTCTGGGAAACTTCCTAGTGATCAATATTTCTACACATAAAGATTAAAAGGAAAAGAAAGAAGCAATATAGTAAATAAGAGAGGGAGAGAGGACAAAGATTTCTGTTTATTTTATATTCCAAATATATATTACTTTGTATAAAAACATATGCTAAGTATAAAGGCTATGATACAGGAATAAGAGGTGAGTTTTTGGTGTTTTATTTTAAATATTTCTTTCCAGTTATTCAAGGTATGACTTCTAGCATGGAACTGGATAAAGCATCAATTTTAGGTGTTTATTTTGATAGTATGCCTTTAAAGTTTTGAAGTTTGTATTTGAGCAAAACTTCTATAAATACGGAAAACCAATTCATGGTGATTTTGCCTAGTCTTTCTTTCTTTGTTAACAGTCTAAGGCCATCTACCAGTTATGAGTTTGCTTTATACCTTCTCTAAATTGCAGCACTGCTATGCAAATATTTTTTATAAACTTGGCCTTTGCATAACAAGTTCAAGCAATCAAATTTTAAATATGTTTTTCTGAACACCTAGACTTGGCTTAGTATTTATCCTTGCTTTGCAACATAGAAATAAATCCATAATAACCTTATAAATTTTGCTTCCTATTTGATCATAATTTAGAGTGAATAATTTTGAAGAGTGAAAAGCCCTGGAAGTGTCTAGCTTGGCAATTAATTAATTAGGCAATTAGTTAATTATAACAGTCAAATGAAGAAACATTCTTTTCTGCTGTAACCAATTTTGTTACATGATATTCTTAATCACTCCCACTGATGCCATTTCACAACAGTTGCTGAGGTCAAGAATTAGGAAATAAGTAAGAAAATTACCTAATTACCACAAAAGTCTCCGTCCCAATGTTGATCATTGAGTCGAGTGACTAAGAAACTTTATTTTCTTGGCAGCTGATTCATAATCATTCTTGGTATCTCTGCCAGCTGGTGACCAGATACTCTCAGGTAATTTTCAGCAAGAGGAAGGAGTTTTATAGCAGAAGTACTATTAATTTATTTTGGGGGTACCTACATAAGAAACCTGGAATGTGATACACCTGGCTAACAAATTAAGGGTCAATCAGCTGTGAAAAATAAAGTCATTACTCATTTAGATATAAAATACCTCCAAATTGAGAGATTTCAAAAGCATATATATATCTTCTCATCTTCCTTGCATTTCTTTAATAAAGTTTCAAAGAAAATACAATTCCTTAAATTTACGTAAGTGTGAAGATGCAAAGACCAAGAAAAATGTTTTAAAGGGTTAGCTGTAAATCTCAGCTTGCAAAACTGGATAGTGAAAAAAATGATATTCAAATTGATATTGTTTACATTCTTAGTTAAGAGAAAATCTAAGTCCTTTTTTAATAATAAGTTTTCAAGGTCTTTTACATAATAAATTTTTATAAAGCTTAAGTTTTGTAAACAACTTTTTTGTACAGCAATTTTATGTAGATCTAGTTAGATTTTCAATTTAAGTTAATTCTACTGTTCAATTTTTATTGTCCATAAAATGAGTTATTAAACTGAAGATAGTGTTTATAAACTTAAGAAAGGATATATTTTTCATTGAACTCATATTCCTGATTTCCTTAGCTGCTATTAACATTTAAAAATTATTCCAAATGTGTCTCCTGTCCTCTTATAAAATATTTTTATAGTAACAATAAACACAGACTAGGTATGTATTTCTATATTTCTCATTGGTATAAAATATGTAATTTCACTTGAAAAAATTGGTTTATACAAGTTTAACTGAATAAAACAACTAAGAACCTTTTCCTTGAAAGTCCACTTACAATCAGTTTTCTTCAGTAATAAAGTCCATATTTGTTTGCCCAATATTAGCTCTGACCCTCAATATTTCATTATGCTCTATATGAATTCTCTACTCTAGCTACTAGTTTTATCAGGGAAGAACTGCACTTAGCATGAGTCAGCAACTTAGAAAAGTTCCCTCTTAAATTCATGAGGCTTTAGTCTCTCACAAAAAAAAAACAGTCTAGAAGTGGGCAGTCCAGAACTGTCTGGCCACTGCTGGAAGGCATCAGGGCCCCAAGCTGCTCTCAGCTCTCAGCTCCATGGCTATGTGTGGCCCTTATCCTGAAAGTCTAAGATGCCCACTTGAGCTCCAACTGTTCTTTGGCCTTCTGGGCAGTAGGGTAATAGAAGGCCTTCTATGTCTTTCAGCATAGAAGGAGGATGTCCTCCTTCTCTCCTTCTTTCACCCTTCTTTTAAAGGAGACCTTCCAAAAGTCCCATGCAGTGATGTAACATTTCTGCTTACATGTCACTACCAAAAGCTTAATACTTAACTGAACTTAGTTTCAAAAGTGAAGCTGGAAAACATTTTTTTTTAATGTGGTTGCATGTTGGCTTTGAAATAAAATCGTTGTTTTTCAATCACTGAGTCATGGCCAACTCTTCGCTACCCCATAGACTGCAGCACACCAGGCTCCTCTGTCTTTCAGTATCTCCAAAATTCATTCAAATTCATGTCCATTGAGTCAGTGATACTATCTAAGCATCTCATCCTCTGTCACCCTTTCCTCCTCCTGCCTTCACTCTTTCACAGCATGTGGGTCTTTTCCAATGAATCAGCTTTTCACATCAGGTGGCCGAAGTATTAGAGCTCCAGCTTCAGCATCAGTCCTTCCAGTGAATATTCAGAGTTGATTTCCTTTAGGATTGACTGGTTTGATCTCCTTGCAGTCCAAAGGACTCTCAAGAGTCTTTTCCAGCACCACAATTTGAAATCATCAGTTCTTCAGCATTCAGCCTTCTTTATGGACCAACTCTCACATCCATACATGTCTACTGGAAATAAAACTAAGATTCAGCAATTGAGGAAAAACAGGAGAATGAATGTCAGAGCAAGGAACTAACACTCTTCTGCCATATTTATATATCCATTGTTATTCAAATAAAACATTTCCATTTCTGTATCTCTGTTCAGCAAAATTTCCTTTCCTAAAATGTCTTCCTCCATTCCCATATTATTCTTATTGTAGTTCTAGCTTTTCTTCAGTGTCCAACTTAGTTTCTATTTCTTTCTATTTTTTCCAACTTCCTTGGACTTCACTCAAGATTCAGATAAAATTTTTTATCTATACCACTCATTTGGAACTCATGGCATGTTCAATCTCATTAATAATTTATTTTAGTGACTATGTGCTATGTTTCCAATGATGTAATGTCTGAGCTTCATAAGATCAGACACCATGCCTTTTGCTTCTCTGCATCCCTGGGACATGAGATTGTACCTGTCTTATTCCATGAGGCATTTGAGATAACTTACAGAGAATGTTCAAAAGTAATAACATGTGCACTAAAAACTGGAGCAGGAAAAATATATGCTAAAATGGGAAGCCAAGACATAAAGAGGACAGAAGTACAAAGTATGAAATATAAAAACAAAGGTTGTAAGAACTAACTGTTAAAACTTTTAATATTGGCTACATTTTAGACAGAAAAACATATTTGACTAGGCTACATATGCTATGCCTGGTAGCTAAATAAAAAATGGAAATATGACCAATTATAAATTACTATTGAAAAGTGAAGGAGAGGGAATTATCAGTGAAAGTAAATCTCTTTCATATCACTACATTTTAAAAGGAATTTCTCACTCAGTGAGAAATAATGCAGGACTCAGTAATACAGTAGAGAATGTCCTTAGTAGCATTCCCATGTCAAATACAGTGATGGGCTTATGAGGCCAGTCTTATAGCATTCATCAGTAAAAGGCATGACATCAAACACAACAGTAAAAGTTGTTTTATAGAGAGTAATTTTAATATTCTTTTTTCTTATTATTTGAAATAAAGAACAATCATATTAATAGACACAATAAAAATAATTGGAACATATCCTTCAGTCATCAATATGTAACACTTTCTTAACCTTATCTCTGAGGTAGGCCAGATGGTGGAGAGTTTAAGGTGAATGTTTCCAAATATTTGACATGTGACACTGTGTGGGGAAGTGGCACAGGATAGAGATAAATGCACAGGCTCTACCACATAATTGGCTGTAGTGCATTGGGTAAGTTACTTTAGATTTCTTTGCTTTAATTTCCTTATCTACAAAATGATAATAATAATAGTACCCATATAGAATTGATATGAGCATTATAACAGTAATGTTGATAAAGTTTGAACAAGAGCTGGCATATGATACCTGCTATGTAAAACAGTTACTTATTTATGTTAAACAGATAGTAATGTTGAAGTACTTACAGGAAATTGAGAAGGCAGGCCAAGGATTTTATCTCAATGGATGCCCACAAGTTATTCACTCAGTTCTTCCTGATTTTGAAGAGAATGGCAAGAACCATTATTATGAAAGAAACTGAAGGTTTTACTCTAAAATTCAAATTATTAGAATGTTTTTCATGTGCTTTGTTTTAAAATTTGAGTCATTGCAAAGAAAATAGAAAGAGAAATTAAGGAAACAATTCCATTCACCATCGCAACAAAAAGAATAATATACTTAGGAATAAATCTATTTAAAGAAACAAAAGACCTATACATAGAAAACTATAAAACACTGATGAAAGAAATCAAAGATGACACAAATAGATGGAGAAATATACCATGTTCATGGATTGGGAGAATCAATATAGTGAAAATGAGTATACTACCCAAAGCAATCTATAGATTCAATGCAATCCCTATCAAGCTACCAACAGTAATTTTCAAAGAATTAGAACAAATAATTTCACAATTTATATGGAAATACAAAAAACCTCGAATAGCCAAAGCAATCTTGAGAAAGAAGAACGGAACTGAAGGAATCAACCTGCCTAACTTCAGACTATACTGCAAAGCTACAGTCATCAAGATAGTATGGTACTGGCACAAAGACAGAAATATAGATCAATGGAACAAAATAGAAAACCCAGAGATAAGCCCATGTACCTATGGACACCTTGTCTTTGACAAAGGAGGCAAGAATATACAATGGAGAAAATACAATCTCTTTACCAAGTGGTGCTGGGAAAACTGGTCAACCACTTGTAAAAGAATGAAACTAGAACACTTTCTAACACATACACAAAAATAAACTCAAAATGGATTAAAGATCTAAATGTAAGACCAGAAACTATAAAACTCCTAGAGGAAAACATAGGCAAAACACTCTGACATAAATCATGCAGGAACCTCTATGACCCACCTCCCAGAATAATGGAAATAAAAGCAAAAATAAACAAATAGGACTAATTAAACTTAAAAGCTTTTGCACAACGAAGGAAACTTGCAAGGTGAAAAGACAGCCTTCAGAATGGGAGAAAATAATAGCAAATGAAGCAACTGACAATTAATCTCAAAAATACACAAGCAACTCCTACAGCTCAATTCCAGAAAAATAAACGACCCAATCAAAAAATGGGCCAAAGAACTAAACAGACATTTCTCCAAAGAAGACATACAGATGGCTAACAAACACATGAAAAGATGCTCAACATCACTCCTTATCAGAGAAACGCAAATCAAACCACAATGAGGTACCATCTCACGCTGGTCAGAATGGCTGCTATCCAAAAGTCTACAAGCAATAAATGCTGGAGAGGGTGTGGAGAAAAGGGAACCCTCTTACACTATTGGTGGGAATGCAAACTAGTACAGCCACTGTGGAAAACAGTGTGGAGATTCCTGAAAAAACTGGAAATAGAACTGCCATATGACCCAGCAATCCCACTGCTGGGCATACACACCAAGGAAACCAGAATCGAAAGAGACACGTGTACCCCAGTGTTCATTGCAGCACTGTTTACAATAGCCAGGACATGGAAGCAACCTAGATGTCCATCGGCAGACAAATGGATAAGAAAGCTGTGGTCCATATACACAATGGAATATTACTCAGCCATTAAAAAAATGCATTTGAATCTGTTCTAATGAGGTGGATGAAACTGGAGCCTATTATACAGAGTGAAGTAAGTCAGAAAGAAAAACACCAATACAGTATACTAATGCATATATATGTAATTTAGAAAGATGGTAACGATGACCCTATATGTGAGACAGCAAAAGAACACAGATGTAAAGAACAGACTTTTGTACTCTGTGGGAGAAGGCGAGGGTAGGATGATTTGAGAGAATAGCATTGAAACCTGTATTTGATCATATGTGAAACAGATTGCCAGTCCAGGTTCGATGCATAATACAGGGTGCTCAGGGCTGGTGTACTGGGATGACCCTGAGGGATGGGATGGGGAGGAAGGTGGGAGGGGGGTTTAGGATGGGGAACACATGTATACTCATGGCTGATTCATGTCAATGAATGGCAAAACCACTACAATATTGTAATTAGCCTCCAATTAAAATAAATTAATTTAAAAGATAAAATAAAATTTGAGTCACTGTAGTCTTAACAAGCAGAAAAGAATGGAAAAGGAAAATGCAAATATACTTAGTATTATTCTCTGAATAAAATGATAGAAGAGTTGGTATGGCCAAACTAAAAGAAGTACAAGAAAATGGCATGAGATTGTCATCTATGAATTGTGAGATTTTGGAGATTCATTTAGTCAATTATTTTAATTTCTTTATCTAAAGTGAGTATGGAATGGTGAAAACAATTGTCATGAGTTATAAAGAAGATAATCTCTTTCTGTCATTGTTAAAATGAAAATCTTGGTAAAATGCAAGAACTACTTTTTACTGGATTAAAGGTAAGATGAATTGGTATTCTCCTGGTACATTAGGAAAAAATAATGTACTAACTACTAAATAGACCATAAATTTGAATTAAAAAAACAAAAATAATATCAATCATATAAAGTTTACATGCCAGTAAACTTGATTTTTGAGAGTGGCATCAAAGGTTGAACAATGTTTAGATCTCCAAAGCAGTAGCAACTTTTTGGAAAAGAGATTATGATGCATTATGCCAGCAGAATTTTAAATCTTCAACCAAGAACAGCTTAACCCTGTCTCATTATCCAGATAATGTTGTTTTTAAAATTGACCTTTTTCTATGTTCACTTCCTACGAATGGCTGGCTGTCATCTTTGTAATGACCTCCTGATTGGTCATAGCTTATTTCTCTTATACTTGGAGCATCAGCTTACTACTCTCCAAAAGATAGTTTCAAAATGAATCATAAGCTCCTGAAAGACAAGGGCAGTGCTTTTTATCTCTATGTAGATCCAGAAACTGAGTCTATGCCTTTCATTAAGCAACTGTTCAAAATGGTTTGCTGTTGAAAGATCGGAAGTCAGCAGAAGGTATTCCCAGGAGTAGGTTTTATCTGCTTGTAAGGAGCCTTTTTTGTATGAACAGAAGGGGCAGAAGGAAAAGGAATAAAGAGTATTCACTAAAGAAGAGTGAGGAAGAGATTCATACAATAATCTCTCCTCTCAACCAAGGGGAATAATTTGATGTAACTCTGGAGGGATCTGGTAAAGGAAAAAGGCAAGAGAAGGTTGTTTAATCCTTTGTTGGTATAAACAGGCTCCTTCTCTTCTTAGATCTGAGTTTGTTACCTTAAATCATGATCACAATAACCCAGTTTAGAAAATTATGGCAAGATATCAGCTGTGGACTTGTTAAGAATTGTTTACTTTGTTGTAAAATCCATTGCTATACATTTATATGACCTACGGTGTTTGAAAGTGAAAGACAAATCTCATTTACCACCACTGGAAGAGACAGCTATTTCCCAATTTTGACCCTGAAAATTGATAATTAAAGAGGGAGAATTCAGCATGTAACTTGCTCTTTTATTGTTGAGGAATTCTAATTCATCGCCATTTTAAAACTCCCAATGAAATATTGATTTAATCAAAGAATGCTAAAGGCACGTGGGGTAAGGGCTTCCCTGGTGGTTCAGATGTTAAAGAGTCTGCCTGTAATCAGGAGACCTAATTCAGTCCCTGGGTTCCCGAAGATCCCCTGGAGAAGGGAATGGCTACTCACTCCGGTGTTCTTGCATGGAGAATTCCATGGACAGAGGAGCCTGGCAGGCTGCACAGTCCGTGGATCTCACAGAGTCGGACATGAGTGAGCAACTAACACTTTCACTTCACTTTCACGTGCAGTAAGGCTGGTAAACGCAGGCTTCACACATGTTTTTATCAGATTGCTTGGCAATCACATTATATCCTTTATAGCACAAAGATTTGACAACCCTCTCTTACCCCATTGATCTATCTTAGCAAACTCATGGAAGCAAAACCTGCTTTTATGTGCCTCTTGGGAGCTAATATAAAGACATCACTGGTGAGGTGGTTCCTGCCAAAATGTTTTATCTTATATACTTGAAATTTTCTAAGAGAATAGATCTTAAATTTTCTCACCACACACACACATACACACATGGTAACTATGTAGAGGTGAAGAATAAGATATTTAGCTTGGCTTTGGTGATCTTTCCACAAGGTACACATGTATTAAAACATTAAATTGCACACCTTAAATATATATAGGTTTTATATGTCAAAGATGTCTCAATAAAGTTTTTTTTTAAATACTTTATATGAATATCATCAAGGTTTTAGAGCTAACTTCCAGCTTTAGAGAAATAGAAGACATAGAAGAACAAGCTGAACCATGCTTTTAGGATATCATTTTTTTTTAGTCTAGAATGTGTGATGTTTCTCAAAGCAGCTAGACTGGTCTCTTCAAAAGACAAGTGTCACAGGAAAAAAACAAACATGGAACTGAACTAGAATAGAGTCTGAAGAGATAGAATAGCCAAATGTAATGCATAAATCTTAAAAGGATCCTGGTTTGAAAAAATCTGTTAAAAACATTTTGGAGATAACTGGATATAATATTTGTATATGAATGAGTGATACATAATTTTCTTAGTTATTACAATAGTCTTATGATTATGTAGAAGTTTATTCTTATTCCTAAGAAATGTATGCTAAAATATTTAGTACAGTGTGATGATCTCTTCAATTTATTTTAAATAAATAGCTTAAATGATTCAGTAAAAATATATTTCATATAATATATAAAATTCCAATACCGTATCAGTCAAATAGATGCAAATATACATACACAAACATACATAAACACATAAATATATGGATAGGTAGATTTAAAACATGACAAAAAGTTAATTCTGCTGCATCTTGGCTAAGGATCTATAGTTGTGTACTTAGCTATTTCACCTTTTCTGTATGTTTTAAAACTTACATATATAAAAAGATGTTTTTAATTAAAAATAAAACATCAGAGAAAAGTAGTAACCCACTGAGATTAAACATTATCACTGTTGTTAGTAAAAAAAACTATATGCTAATCATCTGCTGTAATATAACTAGAAGCCATACCAATTGCAATACATACATTACCTGATTCGCTTTTTTCAAAATTGTGTTAAAATATACATAAAATTTACTGTCTTAACCGTTAGTAAGTATGTAGTTTGGTAAGCATGGAGTACATTCACATTGTTATGCCACCGTCACCACCACCCATCTTCAGAATTCTTTCCAGCTTGAAAACTGAAACTCTATACCCATCAGACAATAACGGTTCATACCCACTTTCCTGCAGCCTTTAACAATCACCATTGTACTTTCTTTCTCTATTAATTTTTTTATTATTAGTCTTTTTTTCTTTTAAAAATTTATTTATTTTAACTGGAGGATAATTGCTTTACAATGCTGTGTTGGTTCTGCCATACAACAAAGCAATTCAGCCATAATTATACATATATCACCTCCCTCCTGAGCTTCTCTCCCCTCCCCCGACCCCATCCCTCTAGGTCCACTACTGGGCATATACCCTGAGAAAACCATAATTGAAAAAGACATATACCCTGATATTCATAGTAGCACTATTTATAATAGCTAGGACATGGAAAAAACCTAGATGTCCATCAACAGATGAATGGATAAAAAAAATGTGGTACACATATACAATGGGATATTGTATATAAAATATACAATAAAAAGAATGAATTGGAGTCAGCTCTAGTGGGGTAGATGAACCTAGAACCTGTTATACAGAGTGTAGTAAAATCAGAAAGAGAAAAACAAATATCATATATTAACACACATTTATGTCTCTATTAATTTGACTATTCTACATACCTCATGTAAGTGGAATTATATAGCATCTGTCTTATTTTGACCAGTTTATTTCACTTAGCAAAACATCCTCAGAATTCCCCCATGATACAGCATGTGTCAAAATCTTCTTCCTTTCTAAGGCTGAATAGTTCTCCTCTGTATGTATATACCAAATTTTATTTATCCATTTATGGATACTCATATTACTTCTACCTTTTGGATATTGTGAATGTGCTTCTATATACATGAGTGTACAGTTCAATTCAGTTCAGTCGCTCAGTCGTGTCCGACTCTTTGCAACCCCATGAATCGCAGCACGCCAGGCCTCCCTGACCACCACCAACTCCCGGAATTCACTCAGACTCATGTCCATCAAGTCAGTGATGCCATCCAGGCATCTCATCCTCTGTCGTCCCCTTCTCCTCCTGCCCCCAATCCTTCCCAGCATCAGAGTCTTTTCCAATGAGTCAACTCTTCGCATGAGGTGGCCAAAGTACTGGAGTTTCAGCTTCAGCATCATTCCTTCCAAAGAAATCCCAGGGCTGATCTCCTTCAGAATGGACTGTTTGGATCTCCTTGCAGTCCAAGGGACTCTCAAGAGTCTTCTCCAACACCACAGTTCAAAAGCATCAATTCTTCGGCGCTCAGCTTTCTTCACAGTCCAACTCTCACATCCATACATGACCACAGGAAAAAACATAGCCTTAACTAGATGGACCTTTGTTGGCAAAGTAATGTCTCTGCTTTTGAATATGCTGTCTAGGTTGGTCATAACTTTTCTTCCAAGGAGTAAGCATCTTTTAATTTCATGGCTGAAGTCACCATCTGCAGTGAATTTGGAGCCCAAAAAAATAAAGTCTGACATTGTTTCCACTGTTTCCCCATCTATTTCCCATGAAGTGATGGGTGTACAAGTATCCCTTAAAGGTCAAGCTTTCAAATCTTTTGGGTATATACTCAGAAGTGTAATTGCTGAATCATATGGAAATACTAATTTAAAATTTTGAGGATAGTGGGTACACCATTTTACATCCCCACAAATAGTGCCTAAGGATTCCAATTTTTCCATATCCTTGCCAACATTTTTTACATTCTAAGTTTTCGACAGTAGCCATCCTAATGAGTATATGGTTGTATCAGTGGCTTTGTGGTTTTGATTTGCTTTTCTTTAATGATGAGTGATGATGTTCAACATCTTTTCATGTGCCTATTGGCCATTTGTATATCTTCTTCAGAGAAATATCTATTCAAGTTTTTTCCTCATTTTTTTTTTAAATTGGAGTATCTTTATTGTGGTTAAGTTGTAGGAGTTCTTTATATATTCTGGATGTTAACCCCTTATCAGGGTTATGATTTGCAGATATTTTTCTCCTATTCTATGGGTTGGTTTTCACACTATTGATTATGCCAGTTGATGCACAAAAGTCCTTAATTTTGATGTAGTTTAATTTATCTAATTTTGTTTTTGTTACTATCTGGTTTCCTTTTATATTACCCTGAGATACTGGTGTTATAACCCAGTTTTATACCTGAGCAAACTGTAGCTTGGACAATATGATTAACTTTGCTAAGTCCACATGACTACTACAAAGTGAAGCTGAGTTTCAAATTCAGTTACATTGTCCACTAAACTATGCTGCAGTACTGATATAAACATTTATATTTTACCTAATTAAGAATTAACTAGAATAAACTTTCTGTCCCATCTTGAATGTGCATATTTCTCAGCTCTACAACATACAGTTTGATTACATTGATGAAGAGATACTTTTGCCCAGATGGCAGAGCTTGGACAGCCAAATGTCTTACATAATAATCTTCATTGACATGTGAAGTACTTAGACTCAGGGAAAGATAAACAGTCACAACTTCTGGCAGACTGTCACTTTTTGGAATAACTAAGCAAAGAGTTGAAGGGTTTGAACGCTATGATAGTCAAGGAATGTTTGAATATGGCAGCAGGTCCATTGTTTGAGATAGTCTCTAAAATTACACTCAGCAGTTTATGGAATTGCCAAAGACAATTGGATGCACAACCTTTTCAATAAATAAGAGTGAGGAAGAATTTAGTTAAAATAAAAAGTATCTTTCCACAGGGACCTTAAGAAAGCTTTTTCTCCTGTTTTCTGAATCCTGCGTTTTGGTCTAGAAGGAACCCAAGGTCGTGTTCAGTTCAGTTCAGTTGCTCAGTCATGTCCGACTCTTTGCAACCCCACGGACTGCAGCACACCAGGCTTCCCTGTCTATGACCAACTCCCAGAGCCTACTCAAACTCATGTCCATTGCGTTGGTGATGCCATCCAACCAGCTCATCCTCTGTCATCCCCTTCTCCTCCAACCTTCAATCATGAGACAACCTAAATCTCGCCAAGATCATGAGACAACCTAAATCATGGAACCCTCATAATAAAATATAACCTGGATCTATTTTCTTCCAAACTCCTTTCTACCCTTTGGAAGGAATCATGAAGCAAGATTATGGGTCTTCTTTTAGATTTATATATCTACTGAACATATCACCTGAGTTTCTTATGAATTTTATTCTGGATATAACAGACAAGTAAAAGATTGCAATAGAGGCTTTAAAACTTCCAACATATATAAAAGGCAATAGTGTCTGATTTAAAAAAGAAAGTCTACATTATAAAGGGTTAAAGATGTAAAATAGGATAATTTGTTAACATCTGTCTTTAAATCTACATATACTTTGACCAACAAACTCTCTTTTTAACAACAAAGGGGACAGGTGACCTGAAAACCATTCACTAAGGAAATGGTTGAATCAGTGCATTTATACAATGGAAAATTATACTGTTGTTTTAAAAATAAATCTTTACATATGAACTTGGGATGATATTTCTGCTCAATAAAAACAGCAAGTTGTAGAAATGTATATACTTTGTTCCTACTTGGAATGGAGTGTAGGAGGGCAGACAGTAGGATATAAATATTAATTAGTTTAGGACCAGAGGAAGAGTTGAAGGAAATAATCAGGCTCTTTAAAGACACATAGTTCAATCTTTTGCAATAGTTAAGTACTGCTCTGTAATTTTTTAACCTAGTAAAGAAAAAATGTAGAGTTCTGCACAGACCTCAAAACAATCCAATCTCTAAAATTAAATTCTAGGCAATGGAATTGTTTACCTGTCCTTTTCCTAAAGGACATTTAATAGTAATCTAATCACTTGAAAGGGAATTTTTTTTTTTTTTTTACTTTGAGTGAAATCAGTAACTTGAAAACAGTTTTTGAGGTCATGGACAGTTAACTTTAACTTTATTATTAGAGGGAATCCCCATATAAACACCCTACCATGAATTTAAGAAATGTATTTATTGGTTGTGCTGTGCTTAGTCTCCCAGTCATGTCTGACTAGCCTGTCAGGCTCCTGTGTCTATGCGGATTCTCCAGGCAAGAATACTGGAGTGGGTTGCCATGCCCTCCTCCAGGGGATCTTCCCAACCCAAGGATCGAACCCAAGTCTCCCTCATTGCAGGCAGATTCTTAACTGTCTGAGCCAACAGTGTTGTTAGTTGCTTAGTCGTGTCTGGTTCTTTGTGACCCCATGGACTGTAGCCCACCAGGCTCTTCTGTCCATGGAATTCTCCAGACAAGAATACTGGAGTGGGTTGCCATTTCCTTCTCCAGAAGGGAAGCCTATTTATTGGCTAGCCGTCTATTATATGTAAGAAGGCAGAATGACTAAATGGAGCTAGCCCCAAGCCCTACAGTCCTACTTCTGAATTCAAATTCTGCCTGACACTCTCTTGGAGTAGAGTATTTAACTCATTATTTAACCTCTTTAGGCCTCCATCTGCTTATCTACAAAATAAAGGATAATTCCCTTTAAATAGTGCCAGGCACGTAAGTTTTCAATAAATGAGTTAGGTGCTGTGCTGTAGGATTGTTTTGTTTCAAGTAGCTCCTAGTGAAACAGAGACAAAAGCCTAGCTAATGAAGATTTCTTCTGCAAAGAATAACAAGGATCTTTAATTTCTCCCAAGTAATATGTTCTGTAGCAGCTTGGAGGTCAGCCAAGGGTATATATAGCCACTTAGACTATCATTATTGGCATAAGTCTGAAAAGAGGGAAAGTTTTAGAAGAGGAAGGTGTCTGTTTTCCCTTATGCCTGGAAGCAAATATATGGTATATTCAGAAAAGGAGAAATGAGCTTTTAAATCTAAATTTCTTTTAGATAAATTATTATAATAAATCGGTATAAACATATGATTTTAGCAAAAGAATAATGACTCTGGGACTAGAATGAATATAGAGGGTATTCATTCCACAAGAAGAGCAATTAATAAAAAAATGTCTGGCAAACCTTCAGATTCCTCATGATGCCATCAGCACATACTTCACTAGTGGCTAACAATATGCAACATGAAGTAATTAAAGGCAGGTAAATATCCAGACTATTCCAGATGCTAATGGCATCTGTGAAACAAACTGTATACAACTACTCTTTTGATTACTAACAATAAATAAACAACCATTTGAATTTCCTGAATTTGCCCTTCCAGTAGCAAGGAATTCACAATATCCTAAAGCAGGGGTCCCCAACCTCAGGGATCTAATGCCTGATGACCTGATGACCTGAGGTGGAGCTAATGTAATGATAATAAAAATAAAGTACACCATAAATGTAACGCATTTGAGTCATTTAGAAACCATCCCCACCACCCCAACCTGTGGAAGAATTGTCTTCCGTGAATCCAGTCCCTGGTGTCAAAAGTCAGGGACCGCTGTCCTAAAGGCTGTGTTACGGGTTGGATTGTGTCACACTAAAAGATATGCTGACATCTTAAGCCCCTGTACCTCAGAATGTGAGCTTATTTTGAAATAAAGTCATAGCAGATGCAGTTAATTAAGTTGAGGTCACATTGGAGTAGGATAGACCCTTAGTCCAATATGCCTGAGCATTATAAGAGGAGAAGTGACCCAGATAGACACAGGAAGGACAGCCCACAGTAATGGAGGCAGAGATTGGAGTTACGTAGCTGCTGCCAGCCAGGGAACATCAAAGACAGCCAGACAACTGCTAGAAGCTAGGAAGAGGCAGGGAGGGTTTTCCTTCCTTCCTAGGGTTTCAGAGGGAGCATGACCCTGCTAACACCTGGATTTGGGGATTTCAGAGTCCAAAACTGTGAAATAATATATTTCTGTTTTAAGTCACCAGTTTGTTACTTGTTACAGCAACTCTAAGAGATGTATATACTACATTTTCATTATGGACGTAATCCTTTACCAGGCCAGTTGTAGTGAATTGTCCTGGTGGCTCAGATGGTAAAGAATCTGCCTGCAATGCGGGAGACCTGAGTTTGATCCCTGGGTTGGGAAGATCCCCTGGAGAAGGGAAAGGCTACCCACTCCAGTATTCTGGCCTAGAGAATTCCATGAACTGTATAGTCCATGGCGTCACAAAGAGTTGGACACAACTGAGTGACTTCCACTTTCACTTCACTAAAATGCTTAGGAGCCTCTAGTTTTAAACTTGATATTACATCTTAATTTCTTATAAATGACTTAAAATTATTAATAAACTCATTTTCCTTTCATAGAATCCAAGCAAATCATTCAGAAACTACTGAATTCTAGTCTCAAGGATTATATGAGTTTCCTAGAGATGCCATAACAAAGTACCACAGATTAGGTGGGTGGCTTAAACAATAGAATTTATTTTCAGCCTGGAGGCTAGTATCTGAGATAAAGGTTGATAGGGTTGGTTTCTTCTGAGGCCTCTCTACTTGGCTTATAGGTATCCATCTTCATCTTGTGTCTTCGTATCATCTTCCCTCTATGCCTGTCTGTGTCCAGATTTCCTCATTTTATAAGGGTGTCAGTCGTTTGGATTAGGACCTGTCCTATTGTTTCATTTTAATTTAATCACTTCTTTAAAACCCTATCTCCAAACATAGCCACATGCTGAGGGGTTTAGGACTTTAATATATGAATGTGGGAGGACATAATTCAGCTCACAACCAGGTCAAAGAAAAGATTTTACTATTACTTTAATGAAAAACTGTGCTCTCAACCAACTTACTCAATGTATTTAGTGTCATTCTAACTACCAGGAATAATGTATAGTGAAGTTTTTAATAAAAGAGCATTACTAAAATCCAAGAGTTCTTTAACAAAGGGGGAACTTCTTTTCAACAGCTTTTATAAACATTCTTTGCCTAACACCTGCTCAACAAAAGCTTTAGTCTTGTATAGCTTCATTGTTTATCTTTTTTTAGAGTAAGTATTCACTGAACTTAGAGAATATTTAAGCTTTTCTTTTTCCCCATTGTTCCATGTAAGTTGTATGCCTTGTAAAAATGATCTCCAATTGTAAAATTAAATGTGCCTTTTTTGTATCATGTCAATCTTATTCTACCAGTCTAAAGTGTGTTATCCCATTTCTACTGCTTTCAGTTTGTGTTACAATATTAGATAATACCCAATAAGATAATCACACAAGCAGTCATAATTTCCTTCACAAATTGAGTTTTATGGCAATAAAAAATGATGAAGAAAATTTAGTAACTTAAAATTGTACCACTAGCTGGTTTTAATTATACCAAAGCAAATTTTAGTCCCTGGGCAAATACTTGTTTTCATAGGTGTTACACAAATTCAGTGAATAAGGACTCCCCCAGAAATACCTAGTAAAGGAAAAACAAAGGTTGTTGAAGTATTCTCGTAGTTTTATTATTAGAGAGTAGACTCAGAAAAGGACAGAATGGGAAAAAAATACAAATGACTTCATGGAGATTCTCTCATCCCAAGGGGAGAGTCTACAGACTCAGTCAGCATTCAGCAGCATTCTGTAGATTTGAAAAATGGGCAGCACCAGCTAAGCAAACATATTCTGCAATTGAAGAGACTTTGTATGAGAATTCCATTATCTGTGAATACTGACAGCAATCTGTTTGTTTGTTTTTACCTAAACTAAAATTGGCAATTGGTGTTTGAATTATGCACCAAAGTGAACAATAGTTTTCTTATGTAATAGAATTTTAAGTGGTCTAGTCTACAATTAAAGAAAGGCAAATTACTTGCCTGCCCCCTTCACTCTCACATTCCAAGATTTCACATTATAGGCTGTCCTGGCCTTAAATGCAAAGGTGGAAAGGATAAAAATGTCCATTTAGATGGACCATTCCACAGAGTTGGAAATATAAAGCAAGAAATTGGACAGGAATCTTTAAAGTTATGTCAGTTGGCATGATGATGTGGGTATTCTCTCCAAAGAGACATAAAAACTGATTGATGTAATTTAACAAAAAGCTATTGAGTGCCTACTACATACTTGTGACTATGCTACATGTATGGAGATCTGGTTGTTTATCCAAAATATCTGGGTTTTTCTTCCTTAGTCTGCAGACTTCAAAGCAATATGATTATTCAGAACCCATAGGTCTTTGAGAAATAAGTAACACCAGCTCCCAAATATTCATTGTAATGTATAACAAATATAGCACTAATTTTAGGCTTCAGTAAAGCCTTATTGTTAATGACCAAGATGACCTCAACCTTCCCCTCAGCTTGACTAAACTTTAAATAAATTTCTTCCAAACTACAGTCCCTTTTCTTAGAGCATTTACCTTACAAAACTTACAATCACAAATTCTTTCTCTGCTCTCTTTGAAATGTATACAGATCTCATTAGAAGCATCTTGCTAGTTTTATGACCCAGTCTTTGGGAATGTCTTTCCCAAAGACTTCACAGTCATCATTTTGAATCACATGCATTAAGGAAGATAGTGCCCCCATCTCTCAGAGTTTGTGCAAGGATTAGAGCCTACTTTCAGTGGATACCTTGCTACAAGACTTCCTTCTGTCATGAAGATGTGAGAAAGTTTACTTTTTCTTTGGGTTAGGACAATTGGGAGGTACAGATGGTTTATGATTCTCCTCATCCCAACTCTTAACAACTCTACAGCCCTTTGTTTCAGTGAAATTGAGTTCAGTCTCTCTCATCGGTTGCAGTAGTCTTGAGGAAAAGCCTTCCCTACTTGTTACTCTTTGTCCAGTGCAATTTTACTTTGAGATTAATGATATCAAAAGCTATTGATATATTCCTGCTATTCTGTGTTCCCAATCAGTGATGACACTTTGCCTTCATCATGTGATGTCTCATGGCAGAAACTTTAAGATCATCCATTAAGTTTTCCACAGAACTGCTGTATGAGATAACATACTGGAGTGATGAATTTTTTGCACAGAAAAAGTCAAAATTATTCAAAGTTAACAATATAATTGAGTCAAGATTTTAATTAAGAGATTCTAGAATATTATAAAATCCTTTAACCTCTGATTGCCAGACTAGAAAACAAAATTTTTGTGTGATCTGACTGGGAAATATGACCAATGCTACTTCCTCATTTAGTTGGAAAGACAACTCTGGAGTACTTGCAAGGAGTTGTAGAGAGAGAACACAGCAGTGTTGGGGTTAGAGAGACCTCATTTTGAAATGTAACTCTACCACTGACTATATGTGTGACTTTGAGCAAATTATTTCCTTGTCTTTACAAAACAAGATACAGCTACTCACCTACTCCCTTGGCCAGGGAGTTGTGTGGGTTATATGTGAGGAAAATAGTGGCCTTTAATACCATCTCAGTCCACTAGAGTGTTAGACGGCTGTGCAGAGCTGCAATGTTTACCAAGGGCATTGACAAGATGTGCTAAGACAAAGACAGACTCCTCCAGGGGAAACTGCTCTCACCACCTCCTCTCCTTCTTAAAGTGATGGGAGCCTCTTACCAGGGTCCTGTCAGCATTTTCAGTTGTGACTTACCTCTTAGCAGGACGTCTAGATGGAGCACCTGCCTGGATCCATGAGGTAACTGGCTCTCCTTTCCCTTAACCCAGGAGAACAGTGCTTCAGACTTTCTAGAGCATAAGAAAAGAACCAAGCCCAATCATTAACAATGCAGACAGAATACATTCAATCCACCATGAAAAACAATATGAGAAAAACTTCATTTTTCAGCTGATTCTACTCCCTCCCCTCCATAAAACCACAAAACAAAATCAAACAAAAAGCCTGATATAAACAAATAGGAGGGGGTTTCAATTCCCTGATTTTTAAAAAGCTATACTGATTTTAAAACCTTTAGCCAAAATAGAGGAACACATCAATCTTTTAACTTCTTTAGAGAGATAAGAGATGGACGATAAATGTGGGGTGGCAGAAATTGCATTTCAGCCCTAATTCTCACATGCATGCCTGCGAGCAAAGTTGCTTCAGTCATGTCCGACTGCACTGTAGCCCTCCAGGCTCCTCTATCCGTGGAATTCTCCAGGCAAAATACTGGAGTGGGTTGCCGTGCTCTTCTTCAGGGGATCTTCCCGACCCAGGCATCAAACGGGCATCTCATATCTCCTGCATTGGCAGACAGGTTCTTTACCATTGGTGTTACCTGGGAAGCCCAATTGTCATATAAATTCTATTTATTCTTTAATATCTGGTGAGAATCTGTATGCAGGTCAGGAAGCAACACTTAGAACTGGACTTGGAACAACAGACTAGTTCAAAATAGGAGAAGGAGTACGTCAAGGCTGTATATTGTCACCCTACTTATTTAACTTATATGCAGAGTACATCATGAGAAACACTGGGCTGGAGGAAGCACAAACTGGAATCGAGATTTCCGGGAGAAATATCAATAACCACAGATATGCAGAGGACATCACCCTTATGGCAGAAAGTGAAGAAGAGCTAGCTAAAGAGCCTCTTGATGAAAGTGAAAGAGGAGAGTGGAAAAGTTGGCTTAAAGCTCAACATTCAGAAAATGAAGATCATGGCATCCAGTCCCATCACTTCATGGCAAATAGATGGGGAAACAGTGGAAACAGTGGCTGATTTTATTTTTCTGGGCTCCAAAATCACTGCAGATGGTGATTGCAGCCATGAAATTAAAAGACACTTACTCCTTGGAAGGAAAGTTATGACCAACCTAGACAGCATATTAAAAAGCAGAGACATTACTTTGCCAACAAAGGTCCGTCTAGTCAAGGCTATGGTTTTTCCAGTAGTCATGTATGGATATGAGAGTTGGACTATAAAGAAAGCTGAGTGCCAAAGAATTGATGCTTTTGAACTGTGGTGTTGGAGAAGACTCTTGAGAGTCCCTTGGACTGCAAGGAGATCAAACGAGTCCCTCCTAAAGGAGATCAGTCCTGGGTATTCATTGGAAGGACTGATGTTGAAGCTGAAACTCCAATACTTTGGCCACCTGATGTGAAGAGCTGACTCATTTGAAAAGACCCTGATGTTGGGAAAGATTGAAAGCAGGAAGAGAAGGGGACAACAGAGGGTGAGATGGTTGGATGGCATCACCGACTCAATGGACATGCATTTGGCTGGACTCCAGGAGTTGGTGATGGACAGGGAGGCCTGGTGTGCTGCAGTTCATGGGGTCACAAAGAGTTAGACACGACTGAGCAACTGAACTGAACTGATCTGGTGAGAATAACTTGGAAAGTATTGATATCTTTCAGGAAATCTCATCAAACTATAGATCCTAATGAAAACCAGATTCATGATATCAGCATGGTTCATAGGACATCTCATTTAAAAATTAATAGAATATTATTTTATGAAATATATTTTGGGTTCCCACCTTGGCTAATTTTTATTCTTTCATGTTCTTTTTTTTCTGTGTTCTTAATCTTAAAGATTTGCTATAAAATTTTCTCTTAAAAGTATACAGAAAATGGTTATATTTATAAGTCAAGTCACAGACTTGATTTAGAAACCATCTAGATTTGGACATTTTTTTTATTTCCTTGGTTAACAGATAATATACAATTTTCTTTAAGCCATCTTCAATACGTTTTCTTAATCTTACATCTTTTGATCTCCACCCACATGACTTTGTTCTTTTTGTGATAAAACAGGTAATAACACAAGGTTAACAAAGAGGGCAACATCTGTGCTCGTTATTTAGAGAAGCAAAATATTTTTCATCTTTGTACATTTGTTGGAAGCAGAAGTAATTTTCCCTTCGTTTCCATAGATACAGCAAGTCTGATTATTAATCAGAATGATAGACCATAAATTACAAAGCCAGTTAAATATCATTTGTCCTTATTTAATATTCCAAACATTTTCTTGTTTACAAATTGGTTCCATTTTTATTATACTGAATATGATTTTAAAGGCCTATTTTAACAGTAGATGTATTTCAACTGTATATATAGAAAACAGTCTTAGTATGTTTAACTTTAGACAAAACATGATCAAAGAAAAATGCAATATAGACCATAAAGCATAATATATCCCTGTTTTCTAAGAAGACAGACCAGAAAGACAATGTTTTCTCTATTCTTATATAGGAAACACTTGAGGTTCTATTGAGAGGGTAACAGGCAGGAAGGCCAGGGGTCTCCAAAAGGAGGAAATAGGTTTCAAGTGTCAGACATTTTTTATCTCTCCCTTAAATGGCAGGAGGAAATAGGCTGCAAGTGTCTCTTAAAATTCTGTGTTGCCATGACGACACCTGGTTCCACCTGAACTTAACTTTTTTCAAACCTTGGGCTGATAATAGCTCAACAAACCAGTATTCATATCAGTTGTTTTATGGCTGAGGGATGACACACCTCGTGCCATCCTATCTCAAAAATGCATATTGTGGGAGAGGGGCCTGGTGAAAATCCTTCAGCCTTGAGGTGTCTCTCTTATCTGATTAATAGCTTTCTAACAGACACGAAACAGCTTGCTAAAACCAGCACAGGGGGCGCTCTCTGTCCCCCATCTGATGTCTATGTCAGAAGCTTTCTCTGTTGGTTTTTACACTGTAATAAAACTCTCCTACACAAAAGCTCTTGAGTGATCAAGCCTGGTTCCCTGGTCCTGAAGCTAAATCTTCTTCACAAATCTCACACCGTTCACCATAAGCTATCACTATCTCCTTCTATTTTTTCTTACAAATTATGGGGAATTCATTTTCAGTTTTCCTCCTCAGTATACAGTCTGAAATATTCAAAAAGAATATTTTTTAAACTTCAGAATTGAGTGACAAATATTTAATGGACAGTAGGGAGCAATTAAGACAAAACAAAAAAGCAGTAACTAGAAGGGATACGAAAAGAATAACAAATATATTAGAGAGCACATCTAAGCATGAAACTTTGGAACTTCGCTACTTAATCCACAAGTATGACTTGTGATAGTGGATAGTACCACTATCAGACAAAGATTGGTTCCTATTGCTTCCCATGACCTTGGTTTTGAACAATTCTCCTTGTATCTCAGTTCGAATGGCTTACAAACATGCCAATTATTTACTTCTGCTACCCATTATTTTCTATTACCTACTCCTGAATACACTTTTGTATTATCTGTTACAATAAACATGTATTATTCACTCCAGAGTTCCTCAGTCTTGACACTACTGACATTTTGGATCAGATAATGGTTTATTATGGGAGGCTGACCTGTGCATTGTAGGATTTTTAGCAGCATACCTGGCCTGTACCCACTAAATGATATAGTACCACCTCCCCCACATCTTAATTAAAATGTTTCTGAAATTGCCAAATGTTCCCTGGTAAGCAAGATCAAGCACCACAGTTGAAAACCACTGGTTTACATTAACATTTGTTTATTTATGCATCACTTTACTCAGTAAATGTCTACCAGATGCATGCTGTGTATCAAGCACTAGAATACAAAAGTAAGAAAGATAAAGTGTTTATCCTTTCCTAACCTGAAGTCTAGTTATAGATGTGGACGAGAAAACTGTCCATTACAATTTAGTATGTAAAATGTTACCACAGAGGTGCTAGAGCATAATTATAGGACACCTAACCCAGTTTGAGGTATCAAGGCTTTCACAAAGGCAGAGGCACTTAAGCGGGCATCAAAAAGATGAGTGGGAATCAACTCAGTGAAAAATTAAAGAGGGACAGAGTGTTCTAGACAAAGAGGACAATGAAGCAAAAACCTGTAGGTGAGAAGGCAGTTCAGCATTACTGAAAACTACAAGCAAAGACCAGATTACATGAGGTTTTGTTGTTGCTACTGTTGTTCAGTCATGTCCAACTCTTTGCAGCCCTGTGAACTGCAGCATGCAGGCTTCCCTGTCCTTTACTATCCCCTGGAGTTTGCTCAAAATCATGTCCATTGAGTCAGTGATGCCATTCAACCATCTCATCCACTGTTGCCCTCTTCTCTTCATGCCCTCAATTTTTCCCAGCATCAGGGTCTTTTGCAATGAGTCAGCTCTTCACATCAGGTGGCCAAAGTGCTGGAACTTCAGCTTCAGCATCAGGCCTTCCAATAAATATTCAGGGCTGATTTCCTTTAGGATTGACTGATTTGATCTCACAGTCCAAGGGACTCTCAAGAGTCTTCTCAAGCACCACAATTTGAAAACATCGATTCTTCAGCACTCAACCTTCTTTATGGTCCAACTGTCACATCAGTACATGACTGTTGGAAAAACTTTGACTATATGGACCTTTGTTGGCAAAGTGATGTCTCTGCTTTTTAATATGCTCTCTGGGTTTGCCATAGCTTTTCTTCCAGGGAGAAAGCATCTTTTAATTTTGTGGCTGCAATCACTGTCCACAGTGATTTTGGAACCCAAGAAAATAAAATCTGTCACTTTTTCTGACAGCTGTTGGCAGTTTGATCTTTGGTTCCTCTGCCTTTTCTAAATCCAACTTGAATATCTGGAAGTTCTCAGTTCATGTGCTATTGAAGCCTAGCTTGAATGATTTTGAGCATTTTACCATGCTAGCATGAGAAATGAGCACAATTGTATGGTAGTTTGAGGGCTTATGTTTCATATTTGAAGAGTTTTGACTTTATTCTAGGGTTAGTGGTGAGTTATGGTCTTGCCCTTCAAGATGATGACTCTGGACAAGAGAGCTGCAACTTTTGTAACTTCAGATAACTGTCCTTCTGCTGTAAGTCAGTCCTTAAATGTGTCTATGCCAGCCCAAAACATCTCCAGGTTCTCACTCTTTAACCAGGTACAGACAGCAGCCGTCAATGTTTCAGGTCTGTCCATAATAGAACGAAAATTATCTCTGTAATTAAAGCTAAAACTATCCTATATTTTTTCACTGTTACATAAATAACTCTAAAGATATTTTATGTGGTTATAATCAAGTCAAGTTTTGGTATACAAATTCAAGTAATGCTCCAAGAAGTTATTTAAGAAAATAAGGCAAGTATATCATTAATTTGCCACTTATAGATGAAACCTGGAAAGTCCCATGGACGGCGGAGCCTGGTAGGCTGCAGTCCATGGAGTCGCTGGGAGTCGGACACGACTGAACAACTTCACTTTCACTTTTCACTTTCATGCATTGGAGAAGGCAATGGCAACCCACTCCAGTGTTCTTGCCTGGAGAATCCCAGGGACGGGGGAGCGTGGTGGGCTGCTGTCTATGGGGTCGCACAGAGTCAGACACGACTGAAATGACTTAGCAGCAGCAGCAGCAGATGAAACCAAGATGGAAGCAAATCAAAAGCAAGTTTGGAAAAAGCCTACTGACTTCCCCTCTCCAAGAGTTGATGTTACATCTTGTTATTTTTGTCTAAAATTCAATTGGGCAGTTCTGAATCATAAGAACATAACTTTTTAAAAATTAAGTGTCTAATACATCCATTATGTAAGCATTGAATTTAGTTCTTTGTGTGAATTAAAAACATTAACTATGCAGGTGATGTTTATTCAATATACCACACAACTAAAGAAGACATTTAGTACGAGAGAGAAAACAACTTGATGTGACTTTGAGTAATATCTGAATCACTGACAAGAAAGTCAAATGAAAGCTCAACATATTGAGAGAATGTTTTGGCTGAGGGGTTGCTGTGTCTTAGCAGAATGTGTTTTTGATGGAATCAGTTTGGAATTTGAAGAATGAAGAACTGGTAGCACTGCTTTGCTATTAACTGTCCTTACTCAAAGGAAAACTTTGTAGAATGTCTATTTGAAAGTAAATAAATTTGAAAGCATTTCTGCCTTATCATCTGTTCATTATAGCATGAAACAAGGGAAAAGAACTCTGGGGAAAATAGAGCAAAGATTAACTTTTCCCGCCAGCTCTATTAAGAGTCATATTTACATCTCAAGAAGTGGGCCAGGGGCCCTTATCTTTGACCCTTAGCACACTTCAAAGCAGTTCTTGTCTGCTGAATTTTCTATTCGGTAAAAAAATTCCTGAAGTATTAAATTTCCATAAATTCTTTCTCTTATTCTGAATGTTTAGAAGACCTTTTAAGTACTAGAAACTTAATCTTCCCCTGAAGCTCTTAACTTCTGTCAAATTTTCTCTTCAGAAATAAATTTAAATATCACTGGAAGATTCTTAAAAGTGAACACCTGTGTGACAATTTTATCATATCCATTGTCTAGATTTTAGAAGATATCTCAGCCTAAGTGCTCATATTTGAATGTCTAATTAAGATTATAAATCTACCAGAGGAGGATTGAGGTTTAATTCTTTGCTCCTAATATTATTTAAATTTGCAGTGGCACTCAATAAAAGTAATAATTTAAAAGAGTAAATTTTTATGATCTTTTGTCACAATTATATTATTATAATTTTGTAATTTAACAAGAGTAGATACGATTCGAAAGAGAGCGAAAAAAGGATATGAAAGAAAGGAAGGAAGGAAGGAAGAAGGAGGGAGTAAGAAAGGGAAGAAGAGAGAGAGGGAGACAGAAGACTAAAGTAAAGAAAAGAGGATGGGTGGGAAGGAGGGAAGAAGGAAGGGAAACACAGTCAATGTTGTAATTCATCGATGGTATATGTGACAGTCTTCACTGAGATTTTAAATGAATAACTAATTCATGAGTATACAGATTCCTGGCCAAAAGGACAAAATTCAATCTGAATGAATGACATCATTAAAGAAAGAATGGGTCCATCATAAATTGGTAGAGGACATGGAAAAGTAGGAGTGTTCTCTCATGAAATTATCAAAATTGAAAATTCAAGGAGTAAAAACAAGGAGTGCCCACACAAACTTTATTCAAGAGGGGAAACGTCTTAGCCAATTACACTTAGAGCAGTACATTCTCATGAAAAATGTTCTTCCTTTCAGAGAGATAGATACATCACACTAAAGAAATTTGTGTCTGAATCTCAGTGCCCTGATTCTGATTCCAAATAGATGTGCCTGAAGGTCAAGAATACCCTGATATAATATACCAACACTCATAAATATTGGTATATTAACGTGTATTCTGTTCATCAGCCTCATGAGTCTGGTTGCTGGGAGTTCATCACATCAGTGATTAGCACATCCACTCTCAGAGTAACCGCACAAGATTTATGATTACACACTTAGCAAGATAATAACACCTAATAATCAGCCAGCCTCTCTCAAGTAGACACCTTGACCATGATATTGACTATTTGTTCTTTCCATCCAAACATATATTAGCAAGCAGGCACAAAAATAGTGATGTCTCAGTTCTCAGACTTGTTATGAACTCCAAGTAGCACCTTACACAAAAGATTTACTTGAGGGAATTGTAGCAGTATTCTGGCAGCCAATGTCAGCTAAACTTCTAATTAAAAGCAGAAGGCAAAATCCCCAGTTAATAGTGATGCATAGAGACAAATAAATCCCTAGACCTACGGCACCATCCTGAAGAGTCCTGGAAAGGGTTTCTCAGCCTTAACACTACCAGTATTTTGGGCTGGATAATTCTTTGTTGTGAAAAAGTTGGCTTAAAAACTCAACATTCAGAAAACTAAGATCATGGCATCCAGTCCCATCAATTCATGGCAAATAGATGGGGAAACAATGGAAAGAATGAGAGACTTTATTTTGCGGGGGCTCCAAATTCACTGCAGATGGTGACTGCAGCCATGAAATTAAAGGATGCTTGTTCCTTGGAAGAAAAGCTATGACCAACCCAGACAGTAATATTAAAAAGCAGAGACATTACTTTGCCAACAAAGGTCTGAATAGTCAAAGCTATGGTTTTTTCCAGTAGTAATGTATGGATGTGAGAGTTGGACCATAAATAAAGCTGAGTACTGAAGAATTGATGCTTTTGAACTATGGAGAAGTTCAAAAGTTGGATAAAACCCTTGAGAGTCCCTTGGACAGCAAGGAGATCCAACCAGTCCATCCTAAAGGAAATCAGTCCTGAATATTCATTGGAAGGACTGATGCTGAAGCTGAAACTCCAATACTTTGGCCTCTTGATGGGAAGAATTGACTCATTTGAAAAGACCCTAATGCTGGGAAGAGATCTCTAGTCTTTCCCATTCTGTTGTTTTCCTCTGTTTCTTTGCATTGATCGCTGAAGAAGGCTTTCTTATCTCTCCTTGCTATTCTTTGGAAGTCTGCATTCAGATGCTTATATCTTTCCTGTTCTCCTTTGCTTTTCACTTCTCTTCTTTTCACAGCTATTTGTAAGGCCTCCCCAGACAGCCATTTTGCTTTTTTGCATTTCTTTTCCATGGGGATGGTCTTGATCCCTGTCTCCTGTACAATGTCACGAACCTCCATCCATAGTTCATCAGATACTCTATCTGATCTAGTCCCTTAAATCTATTTCTCACTTCCACTGTATAATCATAAGGAATTTGATTTATATCAAGGCTGTATATTGTCACCCTGCTTATTTAACTTACATGCAGAGTACATCATGAGAAACACTGGGCTGGAAGAAGCACAAGCTGGAATCAAGATTGCTGGGAGAAATATCAATAATCTCAGATATGCAGATGACACCACCCTTATGAAAGTGAAGAGGAACTAAAAAGCCCCTTGATGAAAGTGAAAGCGGAGAGTGAAAAAATTGGCTTAAAGCTCAACATTCAGAAAATGAAGATCATGGCATCCGGTCCCATCACTTCATGGGAAATAGATGGGGAAACAGTGGAAACAGTGTCAGACTTTATTTTTCTGGGCTTAAAAATCACTACAGATGGTGACTGCAGCCATGAAATTAAAAGATGCTTACTCCTTGGAAGGAACCTAGATAGCATATTCAAAAGCAGAGACATTACTTTGCCAACAAAGGTCCATCTAGTCAAAGCTATGGTTTTTCCAGTGGTCATGTATGGTTGTGAAAGTTGGACTGTGAAGAAAGCTGAGTGCCGAAGAATTGATGCCTTTGAACTGTGGTGTTGGAGAAGACTCTTGAGAGTCCCTTGGACTGCAAGGAGTTCCAACCAGTCCATTCTAAAGGAGATCAGTCCTGGGTGTTCTTTGGAAGGAATGATGCTAAAGCTGAAACTCCAGTACTTTGGCCACCTCATGCAAAGAGTTGACTCATTGGAAAAGACTCTGATGCTGGGAGGGATTGGGGGCAGGAGGAGAAGGGGACGACAGAGGATGAGATGGCTGGATGGCTGGATGGCATCACTGACTCGATGGACGTGAGTTTGAGTGAACTCCAGTAGTTGGTGATGGACAGGGAGGCCTGGCGTGCTGTGATTCATGGGGCCGCAAAGAGTCGGACATGACTGACTGAACTGAAGTGAACTGAATGCTGGGAAAGCTTGAAGGTGGAAGGAGAAGGGGATGACAGAGGATGAGATGGTTGGATGGCATCACCAACTTGATGGATATGAGTTTGAGTAAGCTCTGGGAGTTGGTGATAGACAAGGAAGGCTGGTGTGCTACAGTCTATGGGGTCGCAATGAGTGGGACACTACTGAGTGACTGAACTGAACTGAATTCTTTGTTGGCAGGATGTTGGTGGGGCAGAGGTTGTGTACATTATAGCATTGTAAGTAACATGCCTAGCATCTACCCACAAGATGTCAGTAGCAGCCCCTCCTTTCAATTGAGACAATCAAAACTATAAACATCACCAAACTGAAAAATTACCCCTTAATCAAGAACCCCCAGTCTAGGCTGCTTGGATCAAGGGCCATCTCGGCCCTTTTAATGTATGTCTCTTTTTATGTATGTCTTTGCAGTAGTTCTAACCAACCCATATACCTTAAACAATCATTTCACCAATGAAAAATCATCTCAACCTCCCACATGCTGTTATTAGGGCATCTACTGGTATTGATCTAGGTGCAGAAAGGGAAAGTGTTAGTAGCAGGTGCCTCTGGAGAGCGCTCTCCTGATTAGATTCTTTCAAATGCTAACTAACCGCATGTTGAGAGAGTATGCCTGATTAAAGTATTTCAAATGCTAACTAACCATCCTTCTGGTTTCAAATAAAATTAACATTTGTCTAATTTAGACTCCAGGTTGGCAGGACCTGCAGGTACTTCATGGAGACAGACACTGGGAAACTTAAAGGCTGAACTCTCAGGGCAAAAGTAATAAACCTGATAGCAATAATGCAAACTCATTGAACAATAAAAGCACACATACTGTGTTTCTATCAGGAGAACAGCTGAGATATAGAGTATTTTACATCTTTTCCCCCTGAGTCCTGCTCAGTTAAACTGATTTTGCTGGTGCACAAACACATTTATTATAGCAGGTTTTCCGTTCAAGGAATTATGAGGAAACATTTTTGCAAATATGTGAAGTAAATATTTGGACAATGAGATGTGAATGGTGAAGAATATCTGCATACAGGCTCTCTTTAACCTGAGGACTGATGTAAATCTTCCCGTCACTACCTAAATGAAAATTGAGAGATGGTTTTAGATTATTCTGATTTCAATTTTAGTTATGCCAGACCTGTGTAAAATAATGATTATGCTGATAAAAACTGGCTAGTCCCTGTCCATGATTAGATATGCTACAGCTACTTTCCTATGTATAAAACACAAGCAAAAATAGGACAGGCCAAATCAAGTGAATCCAGTTAAATAATCACAGCCCCATGAAGATGTTTTAGATAAATTATACCCCTGGGCACAGTGGCAGAGATTTTATGACTGACATGCTGAGAAAAAGAAAGAGGGAATCAGGAAGTAAAACAGGGAGGGAATAAAGTACAGTTGATATATTTATCAAGACAGACATCTCTTCCACACATACTGTTCTCCTTCCCTGGACAGTGTACTGAGACCTTCTAATCTACCCGCCAAAGAACGGTAAGTGTAAAAGATCTAGATGACCCAGAGGCCTTATCCGTGAAGGCGTGCTAGTGTGTGAATAACCCACCCAGTAACAGATGCAATTGAAATCTCAGGAGACACTGGAACAAATTCTACCCAACAGCTAAGCTTATCTACACAAAACACCATTCATATATACTAACTGCTTAGGATACGAGGAAAGTTATATGCTCCCAGGGAAAAGACCATAGTATTATTTCTCCCAAGGAAAAATTCTTCGGTGAGAGTGGACATCTGTTCAGGAACTACAAAAAATCTGCTCAGAGGAAATTGTAGCAAGGGAACTAGAGGTGTGGTATCTATGACATGTGGAATAGGGTAATCCCTCCCATATACTCCTAATACCATTTTTCTTGACTTGCATGGGAGAAAGAACCTCTTGTCCATGATTAGAAATAACACATCCCTATAAACTGGTGATGGGGAGGAGAGGGGATGTTACTCCTTATCTTATATTTTCCTGATGTCTCTCCATTCCCTCATTACTCAACTCCCTCTAAAAGAAAAGAAATGAATTAATGCATCTGGGAAAAGAAATGAGTTTGCTTGACTTAACATGTTTTGGGTTATACATTTGGATCCTCCTACAAACAGAGAAAGAGGAAACATTCTAAGCTGTTCTCCACCCACTGGGAAAACCATAGTGCTAAGTTGCCATTGTCTAAATATGTCACCTCTGGGTGACAAAGTCAGTAGTGATGTGCTAAGAAACACATTTTGCAAGTACAGACTCCAATTTTCACCTGCTCTGAAGAGAAGGGCATCCCCTCTCTCAGGTGACACCTAGAAAGTAGGGACGTCAGTCCTACAACTGCATGGAACGGAATTCTGCCTACAACACAAACAGCCTAGGAGCAGATTCTCCCCCAGAGCCTACAGGAGGGATCACAGAACAGCTGGCACTTTGATTCCAGCCTTGTGGGGTTGGAAGCAAAGGAAATATTCAAGCCACTCCATGCCCAAACTTTTGATCGACAGACTGTTAGATAATAAATTTGGATTGTGTTAAGCTTCTAAATTCGTGATAATGTATTACAGCAACAATACAAAATATTATAATATTCCTTGAAGATTGTTATAAACATACAAGGTAAACAGACAATTTGGTGATTTGACAAGGAACATCAGGGAAAAACACTCAATAATTATTTAACATCAAAGAATCATTTATTTTATGTAGAAACAGATATTTTCCTGTGCTTTGAGGAAAATCTCTAAGATTTTGTGGGTTTGAGTCTTGGGGAAGCATAGATAAAGTAAGACATAACTAAAAGGCAGCCAAACAGCACTTCCATTTCTAGTCAAGAAGGCGATTCAGGTATAGAACTTACCCTCCTGCCTCAAACATCCAGTAAACAGGCAAAATATCTGAAATAATTGCTTTCAAGATACCTAACAAATTTGTTACATTTAGACTTTTACGTACTTCTATTTAATCACATACAAGTTTGATCATTCAAACAAGAGGTATGCAATTATCAGTTTCCATGTAATGTTCAATTAGAAAATATAGGAGTTCTTCCTTCAATAATTTCATTACTAAATGTCTTGGTGGTGGTAGCTTGGGTCAGTATCCTCAGGTTCATTGTATGCTGTTTCAAAAATATAGTTTCAGATACATATTCTATAAATTCAGGAGATTTTTCTTAAATTTCATATTATGATATTTATTTCATTGCTTTAGTTTTTCTTCTTAAATGACTTCCATTATGCTTATATTAGATTCTCTGTTTTCAGTATCTATAATTTATTCTCAAATCCTTATATTTTTCTTTTTGATTTAAAACTTTTTTCTCTTCTTTGTTTCATATTTCTCTTAAAGTATTATTTGTTGTACTTTTTCACTCTTGTATTTCTTTATCTTTCTAATTTTCACATTCCACAACTTACTTTCTTAGAGTTTCTAATTCTAGCTATATTATTTTCATAATTTGCATCATTTTCTTATTGTCAACTCATTTTGAAGTAGTATAATAGATTTTACCACTTTTAATTGCTTTAGGAACATGTCTTTTTAACAGAGTTGTGTTATCTATAAAAATGTTATTCTCATTTTTATTCTCTTTTATTCTTATAACAATTTTTTTAGATTTGGCATCAATAGTTTCTGGGGGTTTTATGTAAAATTGGTTTTCATTAATTTTTAGGACCTTAAATTCAGATATTTTTTTTAACTTCAGAGCTCCCTGTTCTGGGGAGTGGTTTTTAGAAAAGTAAGTAATAAGACAACTTGCTGAGATTTCCCATGTCTTGTCTCCTTCCCCAGTTTTACCAAAACAATTTTGTTTGGTCCTCTACTCGTCCCTCTACTGGCCTATTTTTTATTCTTTCCAAACAATTTCTCACTGGACTGGGATCCTGTCTTGAAAAGAAACCATAACTGGTCAGTTTTAAAAGTAGACAGACCCTAGGTTTTGTGCCCTTTAAAAATAATTTCTTTTCGGAATACATTCATGGAGATATTTGGTACAAAGTATACATAAAATGCAACCTTATAGACTCTTAGATTTTTTTATTCTAAAAAGAGAACTTTACTAGATATTGTACTTACACATATGAATTACATTTTCAGATTTTAAAATGGTATTCTTCTTGAATATAAAAAGACTATGGCTGCTTTGTGTGTGTGTGTGAGTGTGAGTCACTCAGTCGTGTCCAACTCTTTGTGATCTCATGGACAGTAGCTGCCAGGCTCTTCTGTCCATGGAATTTCCCAGGCAAGAATACTGAAGTGAGTTGCCATTCCCTTCTCCAAGGGATCTTCCTGACCCTGGGATCGAACCCAGGTCTCCTGCATTGCAGGCAGATTCTTTACCAACTGAGCCACCAGGGACCCACTTTAAATGAGCTTTAAATAGCCAAACAAAAATACACTCACATAGCATTCTTTAACAATAATAATAATGCTAATGCTTGAAATTCTAAGAGACTAAAAATGTAATTCAAAAAAAAAATACACGAATTTTAAGAGCCAAATAAAGTAATCAAGAGCAATATCTACAAGTGTTATTGTAAACATAGAAGATGTTATTTACCCAGAAGTGTCAAAATCATTACTGTACTGTGGTCTCAGCCCAAAACAATTATAAACAGGCTTACTCTGTTTGACTTCCCTACCACCTGCTGGTGGAATTTGGGATTCAAACTGGGGGTTAAACTGAGCAAGTATGCACTTGAATCCAATTATGGCTAAGTTTTCTTTCATTATGAAAGAAGCAGAGAACAGATAGTATTTGTCTCAGAAATATGGGCAGAAGAGCAGTACAGATGGACAGAAAAATGGGAGAGATTGGCTGAGATCAAATGGAATCCCCATTGCTGCACTGTTGTACCAGTTAAGTACTCAGGGAATCTGGACTCCAAGCATAATGTGGTTCCATGTAACAAGGACAGAATAATCTCTCCTGATGAGTCATACTCTCCCCTGATGAGTGGGAGAGAATCCATGCTGGGTTTGAAAACTCCTCTGGAATTTCTGCCAAGCATCATCCTATACTAAAAAGATATATAATTATATAGATCACTAGTTCATTTCTACAAACCATTTACATGTCATATTGAATGGAACTTTCTACTTACCTGTTTGTCTCTACCACTGAGAATGTGTCCTTTAGGACAGGGACTGTGTCATCTTCATCCTTTAGTATGTATAGTTTAGTGCAATACCTAGAATATATTACATACTCAATAAAGGGTATTTCTTCAATCTTGAATGAATAGGCAGATTTTTACTCAGAAAATCTATTGGCATCTGTAAATTTGAGTATGCCCTTGAGTGATTTTGGGCCATTTGTGAAACTTCAAATGAGCCTGCCTTGAAAAAGTATTTATGTCATGATTTTTTATCCAAAAGTATCTTTTACCTGTCCCCTTTGTTGCTTATTTTTATTTGTTTATTAATAATTATATTACCAAAGGGTTTTTCGGTGACTGAAGCCATGAAATAAAAAGATGCTTGCTCCTTGGAAGGAAAGCTATGAGAAACCTAGAGAGCATATTAAAAAGCAGAGACATCACTTTGCCAATAAAGGTCCATATGGTCAAATTTATGATTTTTCCAGTAGTCATGTACAAATGTAAGAGTTGAACCATAAAGAAGACTGAGCACCAAAGAATTGATGCTGAATCTGAAGCTCCAATACTTTGACCACTTGATGAGAAGAGCCAACTCATTGGAAAATACCCTGATGCTGGGAAAGACTGAAGGCAGGAGGAGAAGGGATGACAGAGAATGAGATGGTTGGATGGCATCACCGATTCAATGGACATGAATCTGAGCAAATTCCAGGAGACAGTGAAGGACAAGGAAGCCTGGCAGTCCATGGAATCACAGAGTCAGACATGACTGAGTGGCTGAACAACAACAAACAAGGGTTTTTAAATCTATAAATACAGAGTAACCATGAAGAAGGAAATGGCAACCCACTCCAGTATTCTTGCCTGGGAAATCCCATGGACAGAGAAGCCTGGCGAGTATAGTCATGGGGTTGCAAAGAGTCAGACACAACTTAGTGACTAAACAACAGAACACCAATAGTATAACCAAAGATTCTTTTTAGTTTACAATTAAAATATCTGTGAAAATGATAATGTGAGGTTATTCTTTTCAAAGGTTATGCTATGATTTATGTTCTAAAGTGAGCTTATATGTTTTAAACAACTTAGTCTTAATTTTTCATTTACTTTCAACATTCATGTGCATCAAATCTGGTCCAAATGATGTATTAACTCTTCAGTTCAGTTCAGTCGCTCAGTCGTGGCCGACTCTTTGCTACCCCATGAATCACAGCACGCCAGGCCTCCCTGTCCATCACCAACTCCCGGAGTTCACTCAGACTCAACGTCCATTGAGTCGGTGATGCCATCCAGCCATCTCATCCTCTGTTGTCCCCTTTTCCTCCTGCCCCCAATCCTTCCCAGCATCAGTCTTTTCCAATGAGTCAACTCTTCCCATGAGGTGGCCAAAGTACTGGAGTTTCAGCTTTAGCATCATTCCTTCCAAAGAAATCCCAGGGCTCATCTCCTTCAGAATGGACTGGTTAGATCTCCTTGCAGTCCAAGGGACTCTCAAGAGTCTTCTCCAACACTACAGTTCAAAAGCATCAATTGTTCAGTGCTCAGCTTTCTTCACAGTCCAACTCTCACATCCATACATGACCACTGGGAAAACCATAGCCTTGACTAGATGGACCTTTGTTGGCAAAATAATGTCTCTGCTTTTCAAAATGCTATCTAGGTTGGTCATAACTTTCCTTCCAAGGAGTAAGTGTCTTTTAATTTCATGGCTGCAGTATTAACTCTTAGGTTACCATATTATGCATAGAATGCCCTGAGCTCATAACTCTCGAAACCTAAAATATGGGTCAGCTTTAAACAGAGTTTAAGGACAGCACCTTCCCAAATGTATTTCTTGGTAAAGATTTCAGCAATTGTTGAATATCTGTGCTGTCTCCCTCACAGCAACTCCTACACAATGTCTAATGAGTTGTGAATTCCTTTGTGTTAGCAGTTGGCTTCCTTCTTTCAATATATTTTAAGAATATCCTAGTTGTAAATTAAAGGTCTATTAAGATATTCCTCAAATCCTTTTTGACTGAGCTGAGATCTGGTTTCTATATGACATGAATTTTCTTAGTCATATATAAACCAGATATTGAATCGGCCCAAAACAGATCTCCAAAAATAATTTCTAAAGGAGATTGGTTTTTTATAGTGTCACTTATTGTCTAAAAAATATATTATTAAACATTTAGTCTTCTATCTATGATACATAACTGCAGAATATTGAAGTTGTTTCTAAGCAAGGATAATAATCAACATATTTAATAATTCATTTAGCACAGGTATTGACCAATCCACATTGGGTTCTGGTGGCCACAGCACTGAATCAGAGCTCTGAAGAGCTCCCTGGTATGCCTTGGGAGTTGGGTATGCCTTGGGTGTTGCCTTGTTAGGGGTTGGATCATGGGAGGCATCAGTCAGCTTCACGGGAACAACCAGTAAGATGGAATGGTAGTACAGGGGGATACTTGGGGGCTTGAGGCATGGCTTTTTTACCAAAAGGTAGAGTGGTACTTCATTTAACAACTGTACATGGTTAGTGGCACATATTGGCTTAAATTAAGCCTATGTTGTCTTTCTTGCTACTCTTTCTAGTAGAAAAGAAAATGAAAGATAAAGACATTGAAATAAGAACTATTTCACCTTGACACAATTTTCAAGGTTTCCACATAAGCAAGTTGAGGGAGGGCTGAAGTTTTTGAAGTTTGGGGAAGAAAATCCTTCTTAACATAAAAAAGCCTTCTTATAAAAATTTTACAAAGGTATGATTATAGGGAGACATTTCTAGGTCCCAACATTTCTAGGTCCCAACTTTATTATCATCACTAAACCCACCTTGCAGATTAATCAGAGAAAATTACACAATTGATTGACTTTTCAAATGATTTGCCTGTGCTCAGTCTAAATTGTGACCCTGAGAAACTGAGAAACCTATCAAAATCCAGAATTAATATTATATGTGACATTAACTGTGTTCCTATACATTTAATAGAAAAATCAGAGAGGTTAAAGGTGAAAATAAGGTAGTACATGCTTTTTTTTGTCAATCTTTTTCAAAACTGGACCAAAAATTTTTCTGATAGCTTAGAATGGGGAAGCCTCCAGTACCAGTAAGGCTTTTTCTCCCACAGGAAGTCTGTGTTTGTAATTTTTTCTTATAAAAACTACTGTGGACTCTTACTTTAAGCACCAAACTGAAATTCAGACTTTTCTCACCATCAGGTAGGTGCTTTGATAAGATTTTCTGAAGTTTGAAGACTGTTCTGATCCAAAGGAGAAACACTATTTTGAAGGCACCTGGAAGAAAGATTGGGAGGAGAAAAGCACCATGTCAGCCTCCTGTCAGTGCCTGTAAACCAAAGATTCTCGCCCCTCACAGCACAGTAGAATCACCTAACGTTGGTCCCACCCAGATGTATTAAATCAGAATCTCTGGGGGGTGGGGCATCAGCATTTTTAAATGGATGGTTTAACTAGATGATTCTAATGCACATTCGAGGTTGAAAACCACTGCTAAAAGCCTACAACACAAGAAAATTAAATCAAAAGCTGTAAAAACCATTTGTTTCATGAAGGAATATCTGAGATAAAACAGGCCTAGTGAAGTTGCTGAGTCACCAAGACAAAAGCGTAACTGAATAGGTTGCATTCTTTCCTACCTTAAGATCTGGAAACCTTGGAAATTCAAAAATAATGAACACATGGCATGAGCATGGGTGTTTTCACAGAAGATAGCTGCAGGTACCTTTAAAGTTGGCTTAAAACTCAACATTCAGAAAACTAAGATCATGGTACCTGGTCCTATCACTTCATGGCAAATAGATGGGGAAACAGTGATAGACTTTATTTTGGGGGGCTCCAAAATCACTGCAGATGGTGACTGCAGCCATGAAATTAAAAGACATTAACTCCTTGAAAGAAAAGTTATGACCAACCTAGACAGCATATTAAAAAGCAGAGACATTACTTTACCAACAAAGGTCCGTCTAGTCAAGGCTATGGTTTTTCCTGTGGTCATGTATGGATGTGAGAATTGGACTCTAAAAAAAGCTGAGCTCTGAAGAATTGATGCTTTTGAACTGTGGTGTTGGAGAAGACCCTTGAGAGTCCCTTGGACTGCGAGGAGATCCAACCAGTCCATCCTAAAGGAAATCAGTCCTGAATATTCATTGGAAGGACTGATGTTGAAGCTGAAACTCCAATACTTTAGCCACCTGATGTGAAGAGCTGACTCATTTGAAAAGACCCTGATGCTGGGAAGGATTGAGGGCAGGAGGAGAAAGGGATGACAGAGGATGAGATGGCTGGATGTCATCACCGACTAAATGGACATGAGTTTGAGTGAACTCCAGGGGTTGGTGATGGACAGGGAGGCTTTATGTGCTGCAGTCCATGGGGTTGCAAAGAGTCGGACATGACTGAGCGACTGAACTGAACTGAACCTGCAGGTAGAGCACTGACAAGCATCCCCTCAGGCAAAGGAGATTGAGAAGCTCATGGAGTGACAGAGGAAAACCAGGAGAGGCAATGTACAGCGACTGAACCTGACACTCTGTTGAGGCACGTAGACAACATTACCACCACCCTCACATTCAGGGAGATTGAAGTCTTAATTGGGTGAAATTTTGCAGGGCTTGGAGGAGATGCTGGTTCAATTTCTGGGTCAGGAAGATTTCCTGGAAAAGGAAATGGCAACCCACTCCACTCTTCTTGTCTGGAATATCCCCATGGACAGAGGAACCTGGCAGGCTACAGTGCATGGAGTTGCAGAGTTGGACATGATTTGGCAACTAAACAACAACAATAAAATTACCACATCCTTAGAGAGAGTGAGGGCGAGTGAATTTGTGCTATCAGTAACTGATGATTCCATGTGTTAAAAATATCTGCGGATGCTTGTATTTTAAGTATTTTTATTTCCTTAACATAATGTTCACTATGTACCAGATAACTAAAATGAAAAAGAAATAAAGGTATCAAAGTTAAGAACTACAAGTAACTATGAAGCTATGGTATAATATGAGGTGTCCACATGAATAGAAAACTAGACGGATGGATGAGTGGGTAGATGAAAAAATACCATAACTTGGGCAAGGACAAGAAGAGTAAACAAGAAGAGCCAATGTCTCCAGTGAAAGCTGTAGAGTAACCAGAAAGCTGATTTTTAAAAAGATAGAGTAATGAGGTATGGAGGACAAGAATTTTTAACACAAGGAGTCTAAACATGTGATCTAAAAGGATTTGGGGTTCCTCTTCAATCTGAGTCAAGTTCTGAGATATACAGTTTAATATCAAAATGTTGGGATTTCTGAGGAATTTCAGTATAAGGAGATAATGGGATTACTTGTATACTACCTATCCTGGAAAGCCCAGGCCATGTCATCACCACATCTCACCAAGGAAAGACACATCTATTTGGATGGGCACACGTGAAGGAGCCACCAATAGCCTCAAAGCATAGCTTGGAGGAAACTCGGAGAAATGAGTGCTGGTAAAGTGTAATAGGGAAAGGGAGGGATTGATAGGCCCAGACAGCGTGAGAACTGAGGGGTTCTGGGAAGGTCCAGAGAGGTGTGAGGGAACAGGAGTATGGAGAGTGAGAATACAGTAAGAGGAAGGAAGCTGTTTCAGCAACACCTACCTCAACATTTTGCTCAAAGTCCACTCCTAAAACACAAAGTATACTACTATCTTTGTACATAGCGATCTCTAGGTTTTAGCTTTGAGACATGTACCAACGTTCTTCACATTATAAACATCTCCTGATGTTATAAAGTTTTCAAAGAAAAGGACTCAACCTTCAGTATCTTTTGCCACACTATCTGCACATGATATCTCTCCAAAAAAATCTTTCCACAAATAAAGGCAAAATAATCTTTTTTGCCTTTATCATTCATCATCCTGCAGTTTGGAAACTTCCTCAGAGGCATTAAATCATGAAGAAAAGTCTCTTTCCAGCGGACTGCTTTGCTCTCCCATGAAACTCTTCTGTTCTTTTAAAAGAACGCTTAAGAACACTTCTGAACCCTTGTTTCAGAATTTTAAAGAAATGTTAAATTTAAGTGACTGAGTCAGCCTAGTGGGTCACCAAACCAAAGTTACAGTAATCTCTTTCTCAGTTATCAGTCTGCCTAAAGATTATTAAGTCCTATACGCAGTCATAATAGCTTCATCTTTAAACACTCAGAAGCACAGTCCACAAATGAAGATGGGAGTTTAACCAATTCCTTCTCCATTCAATCTTTAATCTTTTTTCCCACTGCTTTAGAAGCTGATTTATTTTAAATTCCAATTACTCTAGGAGAAGAATTTTAAAGGAAAAAGAACAAAGATCTTTGCATTAAACCTGCTTTCATACTTTCCCTTTCTCGTTGTCCATGTCTTGCTCTTCCTTTCAAGTGTGGGAAGCCAAGCAGGGCAGCCTCATCCTCACGCAAGCTTTTGGTGACTTCTCCCTCCATTAAACTGAATCACAGGTTATGTTGACCATTCACTTTGTGCTTAACATGTGTATCACAATCAGTATTACTGCATAACAAATTACCCCAAAATTCAGTGACTTAAAACAACCTCTTTATTATGCTCTCAGATGATGTAGGTCAAGAATTCAGATGGGACACAACAGGAATAGCTTATCTCTGTTCCACAATATCTGGGTTTCAGCTGGGAATTACTCAGCGGCTAGGGTCTGGAACCATCTGGAGATGACTTCACTCACAGGCCTAGTGATTGATGTTGGCTCTGAGCTGTGACCTCACTGGGACTTAAGCTGGGGTTGTCAACTAAAGAAGCCACTTGACCCTGTCCATGTGGCCTAGGCTTCCAGACAGCATGGAGGCCCCAGGGTAATTAGTCTTATCTGGTAGCTCAGCACTTTAATAGTGAGTGTCTGCACACATTGCCTTTTATGACCCAGGCTTGGTAGCCATGGAGTGGCATCTCCTCTGCATTCTCTTGGTTCCTAGGAAATCCCTAAATTCAAACCAGATTCAAAGAAAGAGACATATTCTCCATCTCTCAGTGAAGGAGTGCCCAAGAATTTGTAGATATGTGTGTTTAAACCACCACAGGGTATTTCCTTGTGTTCCTACATATACTTTTTATGTACATATCCTGACTCTTAAGATTCATGTTGTTCGAAGCTGACAAGGTTGTCAGAAAAGCAAATAAAAATACAGAATTCCCTATTAAATTTGAATTTCAGATTAATCATTTTTAGCATAAATAGATATCTCCAATGCAATATTTAGGGCATACTTACACACACAAAAAAAAATTGTTTGTTTATCTGAAATTCAAATTTAATTGAATGACCCACATTTTATCAGATCACCCTACTCAAGCATATATCCTAGTGATATAGGTACCAGAGAGGTTCAATTATGGCTGTTAAAGATTCAAATATGATATCTGATTATATTTCTGAATAACTACGTCAGAAATATGTCAGAGTACTAAACTCAACTCCTTCTATAGGAATCAAAAAGTAAAATCATATATTCTACACCCAAATCTTCAGATTGGATGTTGAAACTAATTATATTAAATCTAAGAGTATAAGATAACCCAGTAGAATTTCTGAGCATCTAAGGAGTGAACACTGGATTGTACTTTTAAAAAGAAAGAAAATAATGCCATGGTAGGGGAGGTTGAAATATTCCCTATATCTTTCATCTGTGATATTAATTTGAAAGGCAATATGGTCAGGTCTAGGCAATGGCACCCCACTCCAGTACTCTTGCCTGGAAAATCCCGTGGACGGAGGAGCCTGGTAGGCTGCAGTTCATGGGGTCGCTAAGAGTCAGGCATGACTGAGTGACTTCACTTTCACTTTTCACTTGCATGCATTGGCGAAGGAAATGGCAACCCACTCCAGTGTTCTTTCCTGGAGAATCCTAGGGACAGAGGAGCCTAGTGGGCTGCCGTCTATGGGGTCACACAGAGTCAGACATGACTGAAGCGACTTAGCAGCAGTAGCAGCAGCAGCATGGTCAGGTCTAAAGATAGGCCAGATCAATGGAAAGAATAAGTTCATGGTCATAACTGAGGTGTACTATGTCTTTCCTTGCTTCTAGAAGTTCTCTCATGTTTCCTATCAGTAAATAGTGGTTAAGGAATATGTAATCGGATTTGCTGATATTCACTCCATGAAAATGGTACCAACTATAATTATGAAAAAGTCAAAGTGTTAGTTGCCCAGTCATGTCCAACTCTTTGCAACCCCATAAGCTGTAGCCCACCAGGCTCTGCTGTCCATGGAATTCTCCAGGCAAGAATACTGGACTGGCTAGCCATTCCCTTCTCCAGGGGATCTTCCTGATCTGGAGATCAGACCCAGGTCTCTTGCACTGCAGGCAGATTCTGTACCATCTGAGCCACCAGGGAAGCCCGACTGTAACTGTACTGGTCACCAGAGAATGAAAAAGGAGGGATGAATAAAGCTTATTAACAGTTGCAGAGTGTAGGTAAGGTATTCAAGTAAAATGCAAACTGTGAAAATAGCAAAATAGAAAAATAATTTGTCTAAATTAAGTCACAGAAGGTTTATTTTATTCTACAAGATGTTGCTTTAACTTAAATTCATTTTTAAAGATAAACCTCATGCCAATTAGAAATATCATCCAAAAATGTGAATTCCATACCAAGAAAGAGTCAAAGTATTAATAAGATTTAAAATTGCAGCAAATTAAACTCCTAATTTCATAATGTCTGCAATCTTATTTTACTCTGAAATATCTCAAACTACTAATATTTCATTGAATTAAAATAGATATTTTATTAAATAACTTACATATTATTTCTAAAAATGTGAGGCTTTCCTGGTAGCTCAGACATAAAAAATCTGCCTGCAGTGTAGGATACCCAGATTCGATCCCTGGGTTGGGAAGATCCCCTGGAGAAGGAAATGACAAACAACTCCAGTATTCTTGCCTGAAGAATTCCATGGACAGAGGAGTCTAGTCAGCTGCAGTTTATGGAGTCACAAAGAGTCAGACACAACTGAGCGACTAACACTCTCAAAATGTAGCTTTTAGCAAAAATAATTTTTTTTATTATACACTGTTCCTAAACTATAAATTATGGAGAAATTGAAATATAGAATAAGAATTTAAAATTCATATTTGAAAGTGATTCTAATTAAATATTATAATCAAATGTTATCTTAATTTTTTATTTGGAATAATTTTGATTAACTTGTTTCTGTGCTTTAAAACAGATATTTCATTTACATGTAGAAGTGTTTGGATAACCAGTCTAACAATTTCAAAGTGTTATCATATTTTTGAGCTATGATTAAACTAGCAATAGAAAATTGAAGACATTACACAATTAATTTCAAGGGGAAGTTTGCTAATATTTAGAAATTGGTCAGAACAGCAACTGAATGATGTTTATTTTAAACATGTCAATCATTTCATTATCACAGAAGATAGTCATATTCAGGGAAGAGGCAAAAAGGCATTTCCTATGAAGACCCATTTAAAATGACAAAAGTAATCATTTGTTCAGTTCAAGAATATGGAGAACATGAGGAAGTTGAGGGGGAAAAGACATTACATCTTTGTAACTTATCTATTTTATACCCAGCAGTTTGTTTCTCCTAATTCCCTTCACCCTTTTTTGCGCCTACCCCTACCCTTTTCAGGCTTCCTCGGTGGCTCAGAGGGTAACGCATCTGCCTGCAGTGTGGGAGACCCGGGTTCGATCCCTGGGTCAGGAAGATCCCCCGGAGAAGGAAATGGCAACCCAATCCAGTAATCTTGCCTGGAAAATCCCATGGACTGAGAAGCCTGGTAGGCTACTGTCCATGGGGTCACAGAGAGTCGAACGTGGCTGAGCGACTTCACTTTCACTTTCTTTCTACCCTTTTCCCCTCTGGCAACCTGCAGTCTGTTCTCTGTATCTGTGAGTTTCCGCTTTGTTATACTTGTTCAGTTGCTATATTTTTTAGAGTCTAGATATAAGTGAAAACATATCTGTCTTTCTCTGTCTGACTCATTTCTCTAAGCATATTACCCTCCAGGTCCATCCAAGTTGTTGCAAATAGCAAAGTTTCATTCTTTTTTATGGCTTAGTAATATCCATTATATATACCACAATACCACATCTTCTTTATCCATTCATATGTTGATGGACACTTAGGTTCCTTCCATACCTTAGCTATTGTTAGTAATTCTTCTCTGAACATTGGGATGGATATACACCTTTTCAAATTAATGTTTTCATTTTTTTCTAGTAAATACCTGGGTGTGGAATTGCTAGATTAATCTCTAACATAAGAGGCAATAACATAATTGGGGGCGGGGAAAGTCTTTTCAAAACTGGTGCTGGGAAAATTAGACAGCTACATGTAAAAGAATACAATTAAAACACTTTCTCACATCAAATAAAAAATAAAGTGGATTAAAGACCTAATTTTAAGAGTGGAAACCACAGAAATGGAAGAAAACATAGGCAGTGTTCTCTTTGACATCAGTCTTAGAAATACTTTTTCAGATCTGTCTCTCACGCAAGGGAAATAAACACAAAAATAAGCAAAAGGGACCTAATAAAACTTAAAAGCTTTTGTACAGTAAAAATAAAAAACAATAAAATTAAAACACTACCTACTAAAATAAACTGATGGAGCAGTGGGGAAAAAAAAAAAAAGACTACCTACTGGATGGGAGAGGATATTTATTTGCAAATGGTGTATCTGATTAGGGTTTAATATCCAAAACATACAAAGAATTCATACAAACCAATATCAAAAACCAACAAAGAAGCCAATTAAAAAGTGGATAGAGGAGAGAAGAATAAGATGGCAGAGGAGTAGATGGACGTGGAGTACATCTCTCTCCACAGATACATCAGGAATACACCTTCAGACATAGAAATGCCTGCTGAACACCAGCTGAGAACAGACAGGAGTAGCTGACCAATTGAGAAGAATCTATCAGTTCAGTTCAGTCACTCAGTCATATCCGATTCTTTGTGACCCCATGAATCGCAGCACGCCAGGCCTCCCTGTCCATCACCAACTCCTGGAGTTTACTCAAACTCATGTCCATTGAGTCAGTGATGCCATCCAGCCATCTCATCCTCTGGCGTCCCCTTCTCCTCCTGCCCCCAATCCCTCCCGGCATCAGAGTCTTTTCCAATGAGTCAACTCTTTGTATGAGGTGGTCAAAGTACTGGAGTTTCAGCTTTAGCATCAGTCCTTCCAAAGAACACCCAGGACTGATCTCCTTTAGAATGGACTGGTTGGATCTCCTTGCAGTCCAAGGGACTCTCAAGAGTCTTGTCAAACACCACAGTTCAAAGCATCAATTCTTCTGCACTCAGCTTTCTTCACAGGCCAACTCTCACATCCATATGTGACCACTGGGAAAACCGTAGCCTTGACTAGACTGACCTTTGTTGGCAAAGTAATGTCTCTGCTTTTGAATATGCTATCTAGGTTGGTCATAACTTTCCTTCCAAGGAGTGTCTTTTAGTTTCATGGCTGCAGTTACCATCTGCAGTGATTTTGGACCCCAAAAAAATAAAGTCTGACACTGTTTCCACTGTCTCCGTCTATTTCCCATGAAGTAATGGGACCAAATACTATGATCTTAGTTTTCTGAATGTTGAGCTTTAAGCCAGCTTTTTCACTCTCTTCTTTCACTTTCATCAAGAGGCTTTTTAGTTCCTCTTCACTTTCTGCCATAAGGGTGGTGTCATCTGCATATCTGAGGTTATTGATATGTCTCCCAGCAATTTTGATTCCAGCTTGTGTTTCTTCCAGCCCAGCATTTCTCATGATGTACTCTGCATAGAAGTTAAATAAGCAGGGTGAAAATATACAGCCTTGATGTACTTCTTTTCCTATTGGGAACCAGTCTGTTGTTCCATGTCCAGTTCTAACTGTTGCTTCCTGACCTGCATATGTTTCTCAAGAGGGAGGTCAGGTGGTCTGGTATTCCCATCTCTTTCAGAATTTTCCACAGTTTATTGTGATTCACACAGTCAAAGGCTTTGGCATAGTCACAAAACTTGGTAATACTACAGAGCTAGGGGGAAAAACAGGAGTGTTAGTAGGACTGGACCTGCCCTCGGCACGTGGTGCAACTGAAGCAGGGAACCAGTCTCCACATCTGGGCAATTGTCTGAGCCAGAGGAGAAACATTTAAGGCTGAGAGTGAAACAGCTGATCTAGGCAGCCTAAGTGGAATGAGCATCAGACAGTCCTTGCCGCAGCCATACATACCCCGGACAGAAATGCTAGTCCTTAGAATGTGCAGTGGCTGGGAGGTAGAGATTAGGGATTGTAGAGCAATCCCTGGGTGAGGGCTGCTGTTGACTGTGGAGAGACAGATTGAGGGGATGTGAGGGAGGAAATTGTGGTGGGAAATGCCAGAGGAGGAAAGCCAGGCAGCCATGGTAGCAAGGCAATACTGCTGAGTCACACGTAGTGGGTGGAGCCATCACCATAGCCTTTCTCTCCCCAAATGCCAGCATGGACAGCTGAACAATAGAGAGGCTGGCAGGTCAAACACCTGATGCACTGAGCCAGGGGGGGCTCTCTATGTGCCTGATGCGCCAAACAACAGAGAAGGACTCCACCCAGGGTGCCCCTTTAAGTGCCTGACGTGCCAGTCTATAGGGTAGGACCCCAGCCGGGGGCGGGGCTGGCGGGGGCGGGGGGGGGGTGGGGGGTGGCCTTCTATGTGCCTGATGCATGGAACAACAGAGAAGAACCCTTTAGGCAAGGGAGCCCTCTAAGTGCCTGAACAGGCGGAACTATGGAGAAAGACTGGTCAAAGAGGCCTTCTGATTGCCAGCTACCAGAGGCTTGAAAAAGGACACTAATAGGGCCATAACTCCCGTGATGGAGGCAGTCTAAGTCCCTGCACATTTGATGCCACCAGTGTCCCCACAAACCAAGCAGCTGCGCCAATTCTCACACCCAATTCTCACTGGGGCAGAGCTGCCACAGTCAAAAAAATTCTTGCGTCTATGCACGCGGGGTTGCTTTGGTCATGTCCGACTCTTCACGACCCTGTAGACTGTGGCCTGCCAGGCTTCTCTGTCAGGGAGGGGGGTTCTCCAGGCAAGAATACTGGAGTATATTGGCCAAAACTGGTTGCCATACCCTTCTAGAGCACTATATTTCCTGCTGCCCTAGCCACCACCCCCCAGGAGTACGTGGTGGTGCCAGAACCCCTGTGACCCCAAGCAGCTGCACCACCTCCACACCTGGCCCTCAATGGGGCAAACCTAAGTCCTCCAGGGCAGCCCCAGGAGCAAACCCCAGCAGACAACCCACATGCAGAGGTGGAAATAAAACCACAGTTGAAACCCAAGTGCAGTGTGGCTAAGGAAAAAGACCCAAATCCCTCCCACCAGCTGTACAAGCTGCAGATTAAATCCACACGATCAACTAGGCAGACTCTGTGTCTATGGAATATATAAAAGGCCATTGAGAGCCCCCACAAAAGAAAACGCACTAGTTCTGATACCTGTGGACATTGGAGGCAAGAACACAAAGGAGTAAAACCAGATTAGAATCAGAGCTGCCCCCACCGCAGGTCCAGAGATCAGCACAGTGTTGGAGGGCATCCTACGGAGGTAAGGTGGACTGTGACTCCCAGCAAGAGAAAGGACTCTGACAGCAGTGACTAAATAAACATTTATTATTCTTATGTTTTGACTTGTTCTGTAGATTCTTTTGGATTTTTTTCTTTTTTTTTCCTTTTTTCTCCCCACTGTTGTAGTTATCAATTTTATTGGCACTAAGAAATCCAATTAAGCTTTTCAGCTTTTTTTTTTTTCTCAGTCACATTTTTTATTGTTGTTATAAACCTCTGCCTCTACATGGGGCTTTCACAGTTCTGTGGAATTTTCCTTTTTTTTCTCTCTCTCTCTTTTAATTTTAATTTTTAATCTTTCAAACCTATTATTATTTTTCTACATTTATTCCTTTGTTTTCTTTTCCTACTGTTCTTTTCTCCTTGCAGTTAGTCTTTTACGTATATAAATCTTGTTTCAGATCAGATCAGATCAGTCGCTCAGTCGTGTCCCACTTTTTGCGACCCCATGAATTGCAGCACGCCAGGCCTCCCTGTCCATCACCAACTCCCGGAGCTCACTCAGACTCATGTCCACCAAGTCAGTGATGCCATCCAACCATCTCATCCTCTGTCATCCCCTTCTGCTCCTGCCCCCAATCCCTCCCAGCATCAGAGTCTTTTCCAATGAGTCAACACTTGGCATGAGGTGGCCAAAGTACTGGAATTTCAGCTTTAGCATCATTCCTTCCAAAGAAATCCCAGGGCTGATCTCCTTCAGAATGGACTGGTTGGATCTCCTTGCAGTCCAAGGGACTCTCAAGAGTCTTCTCCAACACCACAGTTCAAAAGCATCAGTTCTTCGGCGCTCAGCCTTCTTCACGGTCCAACTCTCACATCCATACATGACCACAGGAAAAACCATAGCCTTGACTAGACGAACCTTTGTTGGCAAAGTAATGTCTCTGCTTTTGAATATGCTATCTAGGTTGGTCATAACTTTCCTTCCAAGGAATAACTGCCTTTTAATTTCACTGCTGCAGTCACCATCTGCAGTGATTTTGGAACCCAGAAAAATAATGTCTGACACTGTTTCCACTGTTTCCCCATCTATTTCCCATGAAGTGATGGGGCCGGATGCCATGGTCTTCGTTTTCTGAATGTTGAGTTTTAAGCCAACTTTTCACTCTCCACTTTCACTTTCATCAAGAGGCTTTTTAGTTCCTCTTCACTTTCTGCCATAAGGGTGGTGTCATCTGCATATCTGAGGTTATTGATATTTCTCCCAGCAATCTTGATTCCAGCTTGTGTTTCTTCCAGTCCAGCGTTTCTCATGATGTACTCTGCATATAAGTTAAATAAGCAGGGTGACAATATACGGCCTTGACGTGCTGCTTTTCCCATTTGAAACCAGTCTGTTGTTCCATGCCCAGGTCTAACTGTTGCTTCCTGACCTGCATACACATTTCTCAAGAGGCAGATCAGGTGGTCTGTTATTCCCATCTCTTTCAGAATTTTCCACAGTTTATTGTGATCCACACAGTCAAAGGCTTTGGCATAGTCAATAAAGCAGAAACAGATGTTTTTCTGTAACTCTCTTGCTTTTTCCAATGTCCAGCAGATGTTGGCAATTTGATCTCTGGTTCCTCTGCCTTTTCTAAAGCCAGCTTGAACATCAGGAAGTTCACGCTTCACATCTATTTCACTCTGAATATCCATTTTCTTTTTCTTACTCTTCTTTCCTCTCAGTATATTTGTTAGTTTTATTTTCATTGCTTTATCCCCCAATTGGCACCTTGCTTTAGTTTTGTTTTCCAGTTTGTGCTTTTGTTAGCTTTGTTCTGGTAGATGTAATTTTTGGTTTTCTTTGTTTGCCAGGTCAATCTATTGTACTTTATTTTTGTTGGACTCTTCTGATTTTGATTATGGGTGTTTATGTATATGTGTATATTCAGTCACACTTTATACTGTTGTTATAAACCTCTGCCTCTATGTTGGGCTTTGCAATTCTGTGGAACTTTCCTATTTTTTCCCTCTTTCTTTCTTCTTTTTTTTTCCTCTCTTTTTTATGATTTTAATTTTTAATTTTTTTAAACCTACTACATTTTTCTTATGTTTATTCTTTTGTTTGCCTTTCCTACTGTTTTTTCCCCTTGCAGTCGCTCTTAACGTATATAATCTTCTTTTCTACCGCTATTTAAATTTGCATATCTATTCTTCCTTTCTTTCCTTTCTTTCCTTTCCTCTCAACGTATTTGTTAGTTTTGTTTCCATTGCTTTATTCCCCACTTGGCACCCTGCTTTAGTTTTGTTTTCCAGTGTGTGTTTTACTTAGTTTTGTTCTTAGTTTTTATTTCCTTTGTTCATCAGGTCAATCTACTTATTTTTGTTGGACTGTTTTGACTTTGCTCATGGGTGTATATGTGTATGTGTATATTCCATTATTTTAATTGTTATTTGCCTGGTTTTGTAACTGCCATTTGTCTGGGTTCCCCTTTAGTTTCTCATTTTTGGATATTTGCTTTAATCTCAATGCCATAACAAACCACTTGTGAAATGTGCATTCCTGACCAGAGATCAAACTCTGAACCCTTAGAGTGGGAGCACTGACTCCAAGACCCTAGACTACCAGAGAACTAACCCTAGGGAGTATTGAGGGCAGGAGGAAAAGGGGACAACAGAGGATGAGATGGCTGGATGGCATCACCGACTCGATGGAGGTGAGTTTGAGTAAACTCCGGGAGTTAGTGATCATCAGGGAGGCCTGGCGTGCTGCAATTCATGGGGTCGCAAAGAGTTGGACATGACTGAGCGACTGAACTGAACTGATGGCTGATTCATGTTCAAGTTTGACTGAAAACAACAAAATTCTGTAAAGCAATTATCCTTCAATAAAAAGTAAATAAATTTTTAAAAAATTGGACAGAGGATCTGAATAGACATTTTTCCAAAGAAGACATACAGATGGCCAATAGGCACATGGTGAGATGCTCAACACCACGAACCATCAGGGAAATGCACATCAGAACTGCAATGAGATATCACCTCACGGTAGTCAAAACGGCTATAATTGGAAAAGACAAGAAATAACAAGTGTTGGCTAGGATCTGGAGAAACGAGAAGCCTATTCCACTGTGGGTGGACCTGTAAATTGGTACAGCCACTATGTTAAACAGTATGAAGATTCCCCCAAAAATTAAAAATATAACTGTCATATGATCTGAGGAAAGTTTTTAAGCCTAAAAGCAGAGTCTGAGGTTATCAACGCCTTTAGAGACAGCCTTTGTCACCTCTGTCCCTCATTGCCGTCACTCATCCCTCCTGGACATACCAACATTCAGGCAGTGAATGTGTGCTCTGCCCCTATAGTGCCCAATTTTCTTTGTGTCTCCCTGGCCCTCCAGTTCCCTGACCTCCATACCTAAAGTGTGCAAAACTGACTCAGCCCACTGCTAATTCCACGTACTGACATTTTAAGGCACTATATAACATAGAAATACTCAGCATCTAAGTCACACAGATCTCCAAACTATTTACCACCTACAGTGTGGGTATGTGGGGAGCTTAGAATTAGGGAAAATCAAGGAAAAATAAACTTGAATAAAAAACTAGGTGAAAGTGATTTCAAAGAAGGGAAACATTCCCCCACAAAAATGTATCAAATTGTAAATTCCAAAAGATTCACCATAAAGTAATGCCATGGCACCATTCACTTCAGTTCAGTTCAGTCGCTCAGTCATGTCCAACTCTTTGTGACCCCATGAATTGCAGCACGCCAGGCCTCCCTGTCCATCACCAATTCACGGAGTTCACTCAGACTCACGTCCATCAAGTCAGTGATGCCATCCAGCCATCTCATCCTCTGTCGTCCCCTTCTCCTCCTGCCCCCAGTCTCTCCCAGCATCAGAGTCTTTTCCAATGAGTCAACTCTTTGCATGAGGTGGCCAAAGTACTGGAGTTTCAGCTTTAGCATCATTCCTTCCAAAGAAATCCCAGGGCTCATCTCCTTCAGAATGGACTGGTTGGATCTCTTTGCAGTCAAAGGGACTCTCAAGAGTCTTCTCCAACACCACAGTTCAAAAGCATCAATTTTTCAGCGCTCAGCTTTCTTCACAGTCCAACTCTCATATCCATACATGACCACAGGAAAAACCATAGCCTTGACTAGATGGATCTTTGTTGGCAAAGTAATGTCTCTGCTTTTCAGTATGCTATCTAGGTTGGTCATAACTTTCCTTCCAAGGAGTAAGCGTCTTTTAATTTCACGGCTGCAGTCACCATCTGCAGTGATTTTGGACCCCAAAAAAATAAAGTCTGACACTGTTTCCACTGTTTCCCCATCTATTTCCCATGAAGTGATGGGACCAGATGCCATGATCTGTGTTTTCTGAATGTTGAGTTTAAGCCAACTTTTTCACTCTCCTCTCTTACCTTCATCAAGAGGCTTTTTCGTTCCTCTTCACTTTCTGCCATAAGGGTGGTGTCATCTGCATATCTGAGGTTATTGATATTTCTCCTAGCAATCTTGATTCCAGCTTGTGCTTCTTCCAACCCAGGGTTTCTCATGATGTACTCTGCATATAAGTTAAATAAGCAGAGTGACAATATACAGCCTTGATGTACTCCTTTTCCTATTTGGAACCAGTCTGTTGTTCCATGGCCAGTTCTAACTGTTGCTTCATGACCTGCGTACAGATTTCTCAAGAGGGAGGTCAGGTGGTCTGGTATTCCCATCTCTTTCAGAATTTTCCACAGTTTATTGTGATCCACACATCAAAGGCTTTGGCATAGTCAATAAAGCAGAAATAGATGTTTTTCTGGAACTCTCTTTCTTTTTCCATGATCCAGTGGATATTGGCAATTTGGTCTCTGGTTCCTCTGCCTTTTCTAAAACCAGCTTGAACATCTGGAAGTTCACGGTTCACGTATTGCTGAAGCCTGGCTTGGAGAATTTTGAGCATTACTTTACTAGCGTGTGAGATGAGTGCAATTGTGCGGTAGTCTGAGCATTCTTTGGCATTGCCTTTCTTTGGGATTGGAATGAAAACTGACCTTTTCCAGTCCTGTGGCCACTGCTGAGTTTTCCAAATTCACTGGCATATTGAGTGCAGCACTTTCACAGCATCATCATTCAGGATTTGAAATAGCTCAGCTGGAATTCCATCACCTTCACTAGCTTTGTTCATAGTGATGCTTTCTAAGGCCCACTTGACTTAGTAGTCCCTTTTTGCTACACTTTTCATTGATCTAATCTTCTCAACCAGTACCAGTGAAGTTGCTCAGTCATGTCCAACTTTGTGATCCCATGGACTATAGCCTACCAGGCTCCTCCATCCATAGAATTTTCCAGGCAAGAGTACTGGAGTGGATTGCCATTTCCTTCTCCAGGGGATCTTCCTGACCAAGGGATTGAACCCAGGTTGCAGGCAGATGCTTTACCGTCTGAGCCACCAGGGAAGCCCTTGGAGAATTCCCTGGACAGGACTGTCCATGGGGTCTCAAAGAGTTGGACATGACTGAGAGACTTTCACTTTCAACTGATACCAGCAGTCAGTAAATTTAAATCTCAATTCATCTTTCATTTTGCTTGATATAGCATTGATTCCAGAACCCTAAGGCTAGTAGACTCTGAAAATTACATAAATTTATTTTTCTACCTTAACCTATGGCCTAAAATAACCCTTAAAAATCTGTCTTATTGTTAAAAATTTCCCCTCCCAAAAAAGTGAGTAGTTCAGTCATGTCCAACTCTTTGCTACCCCATGGACTGTAGCCGCCCCACCCCCCCAGCTCCTCTTTCCATGGGATTCTTCAGGCAAGAATACATTCCCTTCTCCAAGGGATCTTCCCAGGGATCAATCCCAGGTCTGCTGCATTGCAGGCACAGTCTCTCCTCTACCTTACCCATGGCCTAAAATAACCCTAGAAAATCTATTTTGTTGTTAAAGGCTTCCAAAGATGGTGATTTTATACCTTCCCATACTCATTGTTTTTAAATTTAACAATTTACACTGCCATGAGATATGTATTGGGGGAGAATGAGAAAAAAAAAGAAAAATCAAATTTATTTGAAAGCAAAAGAATTCTAAAAGTATAAAAGTACGCAAATATTAAGAATTGTAATACCTGAAACTGATCATTGACTTCAGGCAGCAAAGTTAAATATAAATGAATGATACTGTTTGGCCAAATTACGACTTTACTCAAAACAAGATTGGCTAGGCCTGCTTCTCAGACACTGTCTGTGTCCCACTGACAAAGTCTGAGTCTCAACATCGAACTGTATCAAAGCAACAGCTTATAATAGGACAACAAAGAGTCAACCCACATATACTTTGCTTCACAAAGGACATGAGCCCAGTACTAATTTCAACCAAAATAGATATGTATGTACAGTATTTCAGTATTCAGAGACAACTACAGACTATTTAGTCAGTCTCATCTATAAGAATTCTATGTTCTGAATGAACATGGTTAATATATAAGAATTTAGTCCTTGTGAATTGTATATTATCAGGTTGCTTAGACAGAGACATCAATTTCACATGTATTCAAGATAGGAAAATATTAACAGAAAGGAGGAGTTTGCTATTGCATGTAAAAGTATCTAAAATAATGATCATAGAAACTCTATAAATGTTAGTTCTCTATCTTCCTGATTAACTTATTTTTTCATTTTTGCAGTAGTATTATATGAAAATTTTTTCTTTGCTATTTTTGTAAAGTTACTTTATTATATAGTATTTAAAGTAATTTAGTTTATCTGTTCAGTCTTACCTGAGTGATGCTCCTGTGGTCTTAAACCACAGCAACAAACCCTTATGACTTATCAAACATAAGTATGATATGTGTTGCATAGTTTTCATCTAATGGGATTTTTTAAATAGATAATTCCTACATGACATGTATAGAAAGTCTTCATTAACCAGAATGTTTGGTTAACTAGAATACTCTCTTTTCCTGAACATTCATTTGTAACTGAGTTCAGGATTATGTCATTTTCACTATTTCCAAAACCATGTAGCTATGGCAGATGGTTTGAGAAGGTGTGCAATTGTTACATAAATTTCTTTCCTGTTTCCATGAGAATGAGGTCCAGTGAAAATCTCCAGAATAAAAGCCAGTAGACTGAGGTTCTACTTCCCCTTCAGTGAGTAACTTCAAATCATTTGACCTCCCTAGGTATCAGTTTGGTTCTCTTTAACATAACAGGATCATTCTCCTCCTGCTCCAAGAGCAGCAAGGGATACAAACAAAATATAAGAGTTGGTTACTTGTATATTATATTGTATTGGAAAGTTAAATCTTATGGGGAGTATAAAATTTATAATTTCATTGGAAAGACAAAACTACAACACTTGGAAAAATTCAAAACCAATACAAAACCATATATCATCAGATGCTAAATAAGAAACTTATTTGTTACTAGATGTTGTTGTTCAGTTGCTAAGTCATGACCAACTCTTCATGACCCCATGGACTGTGGC